>NC_045428.1:148095787-148401963 GCF_902635505.1 Sarcophilus harrisii | reverse complement strand
TAGCGAGGGAGACAGGGGAGCCAGCAAGGAAAGAAGAGTCACGGAAGCCAATTCTGGTATTGTGTATACATAAATATTTCAGAAGCTTGCCTAATGGCAATGCTTTGCACGACCATGCAGAAGCCCCAGGCTTTGATTTCCTGGTCCTAGTTTGCTGCTCCCCAGGTGGCAAAAACTAAGAGTGGGTAGAAGCAGTTAGTGGGGGGTAGAAGTGAGTGCCTGGAGTCATTCGGTAGCTGCCCCTCTGGCTGATTAATGAAGAACACTGACAGGCTCCAAGGGGTTGTCCTGTCCAGTTTCTTTTGGCTGGAGGGGTGATGGCCCATGTATGGGGTCCTGTGACAGGCTGGGGATTTTTCCTAGCTTTGCATGCACGCTCCATCCTTGAGACTATGTTTCTGGCTGAGGAGCTCCTTTGGAGACCATTGATGGGGCCACAGAGGAGAGCTACTGTTAGTTAAGAGACATCCCCATCCAATGGTGCCAGGTGCTTATTCTTTCCCTTGAGGGATAAGCATATTACCTCCATTCCACTTCTATCCAAACCAGATTATGGGGCAAAGTTCTAGGATGGAGAAATAAAACAAGGGGATCAATATGCTAGTATGGAACACACTCAGTCTTTGCACTTTTCACAGAAAATTGGAAAGGCATATATAACCCCACAGGTGGTAAGTTTATTTAAAACTTTAAATCTGTGATTTAAAAAATCACCCAACCCAAACTCTGTCAAGTCAGACTGGTACTGACCAAGTTTAAATAATCTGATAGTGACATGTTTGTGGTTCCTATTTTGCTTTAAGAGTTTCAGGGCTAACTCTGAATAACATTTTAATTTTTAAATAATATTTTAACATTTTAAAATAGGAAAACACTTCATTAATGGGAGTATTGCTTCTATTATACTATAAAACATTTTCTTCTTTCATTCTTTTTCTGGCTCTGCTTTTGACTCTGTATATTTTGCAATGAGTCGTCAGCTGCCCTCCCATCCGGGAAGTTCCTTCATTGCTTATGGTCTTCTCACCCTGAATTATCTTTCCTCTCCTGTGGTTCTCTTCTCCAATTGGTGAGTTTCTCCCAGAATCTCCATTGTGAGGAAGGGACCAGGCTAATATCCTTTATTCTTTTGCCATTCTTTTCAGCAGCACTGGCTGCTTCTGATTCTTCAGACTTCATTACCTTGTCTCCATGACTGTTCCTTTTCCTCACCCCACTCTCATCAGCTTCATTTTATTAATTATTTTTCCCCATTAAAATGTAAGTTTCTAGAGGAAAGGGATTGCTTTCCCCCCACTTTTAGTATTTATTTTCTCAGTGCTTAATACAGTCCTAGACACACAGTAAGATCCTAACAAATCTTGGTTGACTAGACTGAACTTTTTATCTTAATGGAAATTCTCTTTCACTGAAACCCATACAAATCCCTTCCCCCTTTACCCATTACTTGCTCTAATTCTTATATATCTCTCTTAATCTCTTTCTCTTCAGTTCATCCATGTTTGTTCTTCTCCTCACCCTTTCACTGTATCCTTAGGGCCAATTCTTCAATCCAGGGTTCCTTCCAGTATGAATTGGTTTTTCTTTGAGGACATCTCCTTTTTTTTTTTACAAAGAAAAATGTTTTTTCAAACACTAGCCCACTCCATTTGCTCTTCTAGACTTTCAGATTATCATAATTCCCTTTCCTCAATGTCCTTTTCAGACTACTGCTCTTTGATGAGGGATGAGGATTAAACATCCTCTTATCCAGTTTCATTTATGGCCTCAAATTATATTGTTCTCTCACTATCTTTATGATAATTATCTATTGGCCATAAAAACCAGCATAAAAGCCTACATTTCTCAAAAATGTCAACACCTGATTCTTCAACACTTCAATCCCCTGGGATAAATTTCATGAACTTTAATATCTATATTGGTGGCTATTCTAATATGCTGGTCCCTGACAAGTCCTCCACTTCTGAGATCTTGATGACTTCCTCCATCTTCAAACTGCTTTAGCTACTCAGCAACATATTTGTGTTTTAGAGGTTTTTCCTCACTCAAAACGGTTCCTCTTTCAACATATGTTCCTTCAGCACCCCCAGCAAAATCATCTCTGTCCTTTTTAATGCTTCTAGCCTATCACTGCTATTCTGACTTTACCTACTTCCTTATCAAATCTGTTTACAATGGTTAGCCATTCTATTGATCAACTTGCCACCACACTGAGTCCTTAATTCTTCTTGATCTTCTGTCACTGCTTCCTTGCTAACTGCTCTTGTTAATTCCCTATACCTCCATCTGATTTCTCTGAAGCTCCAAAGGTGCTAAATACTACTGGAAAATAATATGAACCCAGAAAGTGATTCTGAATACTATCAATCTGTGCTATTTAACTTTAGGAAAGGGATTTTTGAAAGTACCATGTGGGCTCCAAGGGAAAAGTAACCCCAGCCTACTTATCTAGGCTTATTAACACATTGCTTCTCTTCTAGAATAACATTGCAATCTGATCAAACTGCCATCTTGCTGTTTCTGATACTGCTTTTGCATTGACTGTCCCCTAAATCTAAAATTCTCTCCCTATTGAACCCTACCTTCTCAAATCTTTAGTTTCCTTCAAGGCTGAGTTAAATGCAACCTTTGATGTGAAGCCTTTCCTGATCCCCCAATGGCTAGAGTCTTCCCTCCAAAATCACCTTGTATATAAATAGATCATGTTGTCACTCTTAGATAGCTTATAAATTCTAAGAGGGTAGGGACTATTTTATTCCTGAAATTGTATCTCCAATTTCTACAGTGGAACTTGAAACATAGTAAACATTAATAAATTTTTGTTGACGGTTAATTCAATGGGATAAAAGAGGAAGAAAAGGACTATTAAGTAGTGATAATGGCTCAGCTGATCAACATTAAACTCTGACATTACCAAAAATAAAGAAAGAATAAATGAAACCGACCATAGCCTTAACAGATAAGGCAACAATAGGATTAAACAAATGGGATTCCAGAATCAGTTGTCTATATGACAAGTCAGAAACAAGGCAAAGCAAAGTTCAAAGTCAATAAAAAATTAGAAGTATAACAATGAAAAAAAGAAGCTGGATGTGGCAATAACAGTTACACCTTGATCTGTTCTGCCATAATAGGTAGGTCAGATTGTCCTTTTCTATGGTACTGATTCAGCTTGTTATTCACCTATTTGTTGCTTTCTACAGCCATAGAGTTGCTATGAGTTTAAACAAATTGACACCAAAATAAGGAAAATGGACAAAAGTAAAGACATTTGATTAAGTTTAACTAATGCCAAATAATGTCTCCAATGTGTGGAGACTGAGAAAGCTCAGAAACTGAGTCAGCAAAAAAAAAAACACTTTAAGCTTTTTTTGCTGAACAGAAGAGCATAACACTTAAGAGCAACATTAATCCAGAGTGTAAACTTACTTGGAAAATATTATGAAAAAGACTTCAATATCAGTTGGAAAAATAGGGAGAAACAAGTAAGAGACTTCCACACTTAACTCAACCAACCACACCAGGTTACTCTTAGAACATCTGTCAATGAAACCAAATAGATAACAAACTAGAATAAAAAAATAGCTAAAATGGAACTAATCTGCCAGACTTTTTAGAACAATCTGTTTTTCTCAGTAATAAGAATGGAACTGCCATATTTGACTTTACCTCAGTAATATCATATTTTCTGTAAGGAAGTGGTAATAGCACTCAAAAAGATAAAGTCAGGAACAGTGGCTGGAATATATACAGAAGAAATCCATGAAAAAAAGTCATTCAGGGATTAATTTTCAAGATACTTCAAAGAAAAGAAAGTATGAAAAAATGAAAAATATTGCATATGGTACTTTTAATTCCCTCCCCTCCAAAAAATAAGGTAATTAATGAGATATCAGCAGTTTATCAAGTCATAGCACATTTTTTTTTTCATCTTAGGTAAATGATCCATACATATGATTGAAGTTGTCTTTAAAAAACATGAGAGGATTAGGTAGACTTTCAAAGATGATTTTAATCCAGAAAACCATATATTTATAGTCACACAACTGAGAAGTGTAGAAAATAAAGCATCCCATTGTGCGAGACATATGCTTATTTGTTGCAATCATGGAAGATAGCTTGTGCTGAGTCCAAAGAAAAGAAGCATTTCCTATCTTTGGTGAAGTTTGTGAAAAACTCCTTTGAGGGGGGACTTTTTTTTGCTTGCTTTGTATCTTTAGGGCTCAGCAAAATTCCTGGCATGCTGTAAGCACTTAATAAATACTAGTTGTCTGGCAGATAGACTCAAGATGATCCTAATTTCATCAAGTCTCTCTTCTTCATTTCTCAAAACTTTTCAATATTCTCATACATGATCTTTTTTTCCACTAGTAATAATAAATGGTATCTTTTTTCCTCACTAAGGTACATTCCCTGTCACCTTCTCTAGAATATTTCTCTAGCAGTTACCTTCTTTCATGTATTTTCAGTTTTTCTCTTCTTACAAGCTCCTTCACATTTGTACAGATATAGTCAGTCGTTACCAAACTGAACACATTCTTTTCTTGACCATTTAAGTTTACTCAGGTAGTATCCCATCTCTTTTCTCCCCTTCACTGCTAATATAATTGAAAATGTTGCCTATATTTGATATCACCAATCCCTTGTGGTATGACTATTCCTAACATCACCATTCTAATGAAATATCTTCCAAAGGCCACTAATAATTTCTGAATTGCTAGATCAAATAGCCTTTTGTTCTGTCCTTATCTTCCTATTACTTTTAGTTATTTTTGACATAGTTGACTACTTCATCCTACAGCATATATATATATATATATATATATATATATATATACATACATACATACTTTGGAGATACTTCATTCTCTTGGTTTTCTTCCTAGTTCTATAATATCATAATTTCTTCATGTGGTTTCTCTTCATGACCTTTTTTTTCTATATACTTTTTCCTTGGAATTTCATTTTTCCCCAAAGCTTCAGCTATGTAGATAATTCTCATATTTGTATCTCTATAATTCTAATCTCTCTCTTCTGAGCTCTAGGTTTCATCTTTGCTTACTTTCAAGGAGGTATCTCTCAAGATATTCTTTAAACTAAATATTTCTAACATTGAAATTATTATTTTCCACCCAAACAATTTCACTATTTCTGTTTATAATAGCACCATTTACTTAGTCTCCTGTATCAAAAATTTTGACTCCTTTTTACTTCTATTTACTTCATATCTAATCAATTATTAATTCCTGGTGATTTGAAACCATTTGTATTTGTCCCTTCTAATCCACTTTTACACCTACTACCATGATTAAGGACTTCATTATTGTCTACCTGGACTATTTCAATACTGGTAAGCAATAAATCATCTCATATTCTCCCTAGTCTCTTCTTTAATTACTCTATATAGAATATTTTTTTGTATTTAGAGACTCAGTCCTGCTATTCTACTCAAAAAAATCTTTAGCTCCTTATTATATACGAACTACAGTTTTAGCTGTTCTGTTAGGCATTTAAAGTCTTTCATAATCTGTCATCACCCTGACTTTTTGGCCTAGTTTTATATTAGTATCCAAGCTCCTTGAGTAAGGATTGCTTAATTTTCTTGTATTTGTATGCACAGATAATAGGCCAGTGCTTGACACATAGTAGGCATTTAATAATTGATTGAGTCTACATTCAAGCTAAATTTCTCTCCTGTTTTTTCCTCTGTTCTCTTCCTTTAGATGTGCTGCTCCTCATTTCCTCTGTGTTCTTGCTCACATTTCCCCCATTCCTGAAATGTTTCTCCTTTTTATCGAATTTTTATCTCTTAAAAAAATTCCAGTTACATGCCACCTCCGATAAGAAACCTTTTCTGATCTTTCAGTCAACAATCTTTCCTCTCTGGCATCCAGATGACATTGACCCATGACAACTCCTACCAAATTTTGAATAATTGATAGAAATATCTTGTAGTGTAAAGCATGTATGAAAAAATGCCAAGGAGTGCTTATTTTGGTAAACATTAATATCAGTTAGTTCTACTATAGGCTTTTGCCTGGCAAGAGAAGCAGGGCCAGCATATAGCCCAAAGAGATCTTAAAGGAGGGAAAAGGACCCACATGTGCAAAAATGTTTATGGCAGCCCTTTTGGTAATGGCTAGAAACTGGAAATTGAGTGGATGCCCATCAACTGGAGAATGGCTGAATAAGTAATGGTTTATGAATGCTATGGAATATTATTGTTCTATAAGAAACAATCAGCAGGATGATTTCAGAGAGGCCTGGAGAGACTTACATGAACTGATGCTAAGTGAGATGAGCAGAATCAGGAGATCATTGTACACAGCTACAAGAGTATAAGATGAGCAGTTTTGATGGACATGGCTTTTTCAACATTGAGATGATTCAGTGCAGTTCCAACGATCTTATGATGAAAAGAGCCATCTACACCCAGAGAGAGAAGTGTGGGAACTGAGTAGGGATCACAATATAGCATTTTCATTTTTTGTTGTTGTTGTTTGCCTACATTTTGTTTTCTTTCTCATTTTTTCCTTTTTGATCTGATTTTTCTTGTGCAGAAAGATAATTATATAAATATGTGTACATATATTGGATTTAACACATATTTTTACCATTTTTAACATATACTGGATTACTTGCCATCTAGGGGCAGGGTGGGGGGGAAGAGGGAAAACTGGAACACAAGGTTTTGCAAGGGTCAATATTGAAAAATTATCCATGCAAATGTTTTGAAAATAAAAAGCTTTAATTAAAAAAAAAAGAAAAAATAGAAGCAGGACCAAGCAATTATTTTACAGAGCTAGGAAAAATAACAACAAAGTTCATCTGGAAGAACAAAAAATCAAGGATTTCAAGGGAATTAATTTTTAAAAATGCAAATGAAGGTGATCTAGCTGTACCACACCTAAACTATATTATAAAGCAGTAGTCATCAAAACCATTTGGATACTGGCTAAAAAATAGAGTAGCTGATCAGTGGAATAGGTTAGATTCACAAAGACACAATAGTTAATGACTATAGTAACTTAGTGTTTGATAAATCCAAAGACTTCAGCTTCTGTGATAAAAACTCATTATTTGACAAAAATTGCTGGGAAAATTAGAAATTAGTATGGCAGAAACTAGACATTGACCCACACCTAACACCCTATCCAAGATAAAGTGGAAATTGGTTCATGATTTAGACATAAAGAGTAAGATTATAAGCAAGTTAGAAGAAGAAGGATAGTCTTCCTCTCAGATCTGTGGAGAAGGAAGGAATTTCTGGCCAAAGAAGAACTAGAGTACATTACAGAATGCAAAATGCACAATTTTGTTTATATGAAGTTAAAAAGTTTTTGTACAAACAAAACTAATGCAGACAAGAAGTGAAGCAATAAACTGAGAAAAAAATTTTACATTCAAGGGTTCTGATAAAGTCCTCATTTCTAAAATATATAGAGAATTGACTCACATTTATAAAAATTCAAGTCATTCTCCAGTTGATAATCAAAATATATGAACAGACAATTTTCAGATGAAGAAATTGAAACCATTTTTAGTTATATGAAAAAGTGGTCTAAATCATTATTGATCAGAGAAATGAAAGCTGAGACAACTCTGAGGTACCACTACACACCTTTTAGATTGGCTAAGATGACAGGAAAAGAGGGATTCACATGAGCAAAAATGTTTGTAGCAGTCCTTTTTGTAGTGGCAAGAAACTGAAAACTGAATGGATGACCATTAATTGGAGAATGGCTGGGTAAGTTTTGGTATATGAATGTTATGGAATATTATTGTTTTATAAGAAACGATCAGCAAGATGATTTCAGGAAGGCCTGAAGAGATTTACATGAATTAAGTGAAGTGAATAGAACCAAGAGATCGTTGTACATGGCAACAGCAAGATTATACCATGATCAATTCTGATGGATGTGGCTCTTTTCAACAATGAGATTATTCAGGCCAGTTCCAATGAACTTGTGATGCAGAGAGCCATCAGTACCCAGAGAGAGGACTGTGGAAGCTGAGTATGGATTACAACGTATTATTTTCACTTTTTTGTTGTTGTTTGCTTGCATTTTGTTTTCTTTTTCATTTTTTTCCTTTTTGATATGATTTTTCTTGTGCAGCATGATAATTGTAGGAAATATGCATAGAAGAATTGCACATGCTTAATATGTATTGGATTACTTGTTGTGTAGGGGAAGAAGTGGGAGAAAGGGAGGAAAAAAATTCGGAACAAGGGGAGCAAGGGGAATGTTGAAAATTATCCATGCATATGTTTTGAAAATAAAAAGCTTTAATAAAAAAGAAAGAAAAAAATAGAAGCAGGGCAACAGAAGTCACATTGAGGTTGCAGATTGGAGGCTGATGATCCCAGAAGATTTGGGGAAATGATGGAATTTGGGACAAAACTATTCTAATGATGGATATGAGGGTAGAACCTTAGCATTGCTCTAATTTGTACTTTTCTAATAGTAATTTGGAGCATTTTTCCCATATAGTTAATGGTATATGAATAAAATAAAATACTGCTGTACTATAAGTGAAGAAATAATTATTAATAACCAATGATTTGGGGAGATTTAGAGTTTCCCCCAGTTTCCTAAAATCTTCTTTTCAAGGCTCAGCCTCTGAAGGACAGGATTGACATAGTAGATAGGATTAACATTCTTTTCAATCTAGTATTACTTACTGCAACACCAACCTTACAAGGAATTTAATCTAGGGTGAAACTACAATCTAGGCCCATTGTGTTCTACTAAGGCTTGGGTGGGAGATATAGATCCTTCATCTAAATTGTCCACGGCTGGGGTTGACTTGGAAATATAGTTATCCCTTTCACATTTGGGGAAAGGGAGATTGTAAGGGGCATGGTGCCTAAGGATCAAAAAATCTTTGTATCATTTTTTGACCCTCCATACCAGAGAAAGAATCTGAATTTTTTCTTTTTCTTTTAGTACCTTATTACAAAATTTGGTTTGATATCATACAATACTATACAAAAATTTATGCTTCTTTGTGTTTCTAAACTTTTTCTGTCTCATTGGCTGGCCTTCGAGTATTTACCATGGCTTTGACAAAACTTCTAAAAAATTTCCATTTGATTTCTTATATCAACCTGTGATATATCAAAACCACCAAGTCTTGATGTGAAAGGGATAAATGCAAATGATATAATCAAAATCATGTCACCTAGAATCTCATTAGAATAGGTCCCTCATGGAATACGCTCAATGCTTATATGCCCTTGGAAAGGTAAGTTTTTCTAAGGGTGGCAATCAACTCTGATTGGTTAACAAGTAATGAGAACGTAACAAGTATGATAAGAGAATATGATAATGAGACCAGACAGTATTATTAATAAAATAATTACCTGAAATTGTCTCTTGAACTTTATAAACATTTCATTAGAAATGACAAAGATATGGCTTCAGAGAAACTCTGGAAGAATTGTATTAAATGATGCAGTCTAAACAGCTAAGTGAACTTTAGCTGCATTGATAGAACTGTGGTATCTAGTCAGAAAGAGGTTATAGTTCTACAATACTTTGCCTCAGTGAGATAGTTTCTGGAGTATTTTCTTAAGATCTATGAGAGACATTTTAGGAAGGTCATTAACAAGGTGAGGTATATCCTGAGTATACTGTCTAGAATGGTGAGGTGACTGAAGGTTATACCACATGAAGCTTTTGCAAAACTGAGACCTTTGGAGTATAAAGGGGAACATCAATTTATCTTATGAAGTAAAAATGTAGATCCTTACAGGATATGATTCTCAGGTTTTTTGAGAATCAGGATATGATTCTTAAGCCAATTGATCATTGGCTCCTTCAACCAAGGTCATAGCAAACTTTAGATTAAACATTTCTGCTCAGCAGTTCTGACCTTCTCAGTCAAGCATAACTTAATGAAATTAGAAATGCAGGGGCAAAAGACAGCTTAGGAAGGAAAGCAGTTCTGTAAGAAAACTATCACAGACAAAAATTAAGGGAGAGAGAAAGAAATGGGGAGAGAAATAGAGGAAGAGAAATAGGGAGAGGGAATACACCAGAGAGCAGGAATAATGTTATTTAATTGGATTTTAGCATCTTGGCAGCAGAGGTATGTTTAATAAACAATCTTCACTAAAACATACTTTCCACCTATTAACTGTTTTTACTTGCCAGGAAAAAATAGCTTATTTACTCTGTATTTGTTGAGAGAGAGAGAGAGAGAGAGAGAGAGAGAGAAACTGAGCTTAATAATATCCATGATGCAAAACACAGCTATGCAAGAAGCTTTTGTTTCCAGCGAGAAAAGTCTAGGTGAAATGGTTAGTAAAGCCAGATTCAAGGAAATGGACAAAAGGGTTAGTTTACAAGTTACTAGGAATACTTAAATTATTAAAACAACAACAACCTATAGCTCTAGAGGACAAATGCTATTCTTTTCCTTTATAAGAAAAGAGTACTTCATGAGGTATTCTCAGTCACTGGATCACCCAGAAATGATGACATTTGTTAAAGCATGGGAACATTCAAATTCAAAGAATCAAGGCATTTGTGTAATGCATACTGTTAAGACAATTTGTATTAAGCTATCTAGGCTTAGTAATGTTCAGTGTCTGGAAAGCCTCAATAAGATGTTCATTTTGAAGAATTTCTTCTCATCTCTCTACTCATAAAATCTTAGGAATGTATGAGGAAATCTGGTAAGGAACAAACAGCCATCTCCAATCTGGAACAGTAGCCCTAGATAGTCTACAAGCAGCCCCAATCATCTCCACTCAAGAAGAAATAGTGAGGTTAAACCCAAGATCAAATCTTATTTAGAGTGGGTATGGGAATTTCATTTGAATTAAGATTACTTGAGTGCCATTGGTACCAATCTGGATCTATGCTTATTTATTATGCCCAATTCCTCAAATTTTTAGGAAATTTACTTGTTCAGGTTAAAGGATAGTGGGAGGAACGGGTCATGGAATGAATTAATAAATGGGCTAAAACTAGCTCTTCTGTTCCATAGTCACAGATTTGTATGTACTCTTGTTTTATACATATATACCATTTGTGCAAACAGTGATCAAGTGACAGAGAATCAGTCTGTACAGATTCATAGCCATTATTAGTAAAATGCCTCAAACCACACATATATCATGCTTTTCATATAATGTCATCATTATTACCTAGTAGTTTTATCTCTATGCTTTTGTGCCCCATCTACCAGATTATTTATCTCCCATTCCTTAGCCTATAGAAACCATTTTTTGGATTTTTATCCTCATATTCCCAGAGTCTAACACAGCACCTTGCATACAGTAAGCAATTAATACTTGTTGAATTATATATAGAAATGCCTTGGGTTCTACCTTGGATCTGGGTTCTCTGTTGATTTAGACAGCACCACTAAACCAAATCAGTACAATAACAGAATATGGTTATGAAGAAGGCAGGGTACTTGTCCCATGAAATTCAGCACATCTGTTTTAAATGTTTAGGTTTCCTCAAAGCAAGGCATCACAAGAATACTTTTGGTCTGCATGTTTTTTTCCTTTTCAAAATATTTTCCTCTGTACCACATTTAAAACATACACACCATCACTGTTGTTTACCTACTATATTTTAGCTTGTCTACTGGTAAGTAAGGCTTTCTAAAATGCAAACTCTTTCAAATCCCTTTCTGCTTTTTTTAAAACTAGATCTGTGATTTCATAGATGTGGGGAACTTCTGGCTAAGAACTCCCCCTCCCAATAAAAATCCATATCTTCTAGGAAACTTAGAATCTTAAGACAGTTACCTGGAATTCTTGGAAAATGCATAACTTGCTCAATTCACAAGTCAGTATATATAAGAAGGAACAGAAGAAAAAACATTGAGATGGAATGATTTAACAATAATAATGATGATATTGATATTTAGAAAATACCTACTATAGGTCATGCATTGTGATAAGTGAGCTCTTTACAAATTCTGTCTCATTTGAACCTCATTAACCATAGAAGATGGGTGCTATTATGTTCAATTTACAACTGAAGAAACTAAGGCAAAGAGAGGTTCTCAGGGTCACAGAGCTAGTATCTGAGCCTGGATCTGAACTCAGGTCTTGCTGACTCCTAAAACTCTATCCACTGTATCCCTTAGTCGCCACATATCTAGATAATAATAATTATTATGATAATAACCTAAATTGAAATAGTACTATAGTTTATATAGAGAATCCATATCTCCTAACTTTGAGTCCAATGTTCAAATGTTTATCTCCTTCTTCCTCTTGGAACCCCTATAGCACCTTAAGAGTCAATTGAAATTCTACTTTCTATATGAGGATTTTTCTGATGTTCAAAGACATTAATGTTCCTCTCCCACTCCTAATCTAATCTCTTTCTTTTTCTCTATATGTCTCTCCTCCTCTTTCTCCTCCTCCTCTTCTTCCCTCCTCCTTCTTCCTCTTTCTCTTCTTCTTGTTCTTCTTCTTCCTCTTTTTCTCCTTCTTCTCCTTCTTCTTTTCCTCCTCCTCCTCTTCCTATTCCTCCTCTTATTCCTTCTATTCCCCCTCCTTCTCCTCTTCCTCCTATTACTTCTCTGCTTCTTCCTCTTCCTCCTCCTTTTTCTTTCTCCTCCTCCTCCTCCTCTCTTTTTTCTCTCTCTCACTTTCTCTCTTTCACTCTCTCTCTCTGTCTCTGTTTCTCTTCATCTCTCTCTCCTGATAAATGTTAAACAATTCTCTGGGAAAAACAAGTTTGAACAATCCATATCATTAACATTTTCTTCAATACTTTCTTAAGTCAAGACTATTAGCAAAATAATAAATCTAACTCCAATTTGCAGATTTCTGGGATATAAATTCTCACACTGAAAATTTAACAATCAGCTCTCATGAGTTGGTTTGAACTGGCTCCAGCACACACACACACACACACACACACACACGTTGTATACATATGTAAATATACTTTAGGAAGCTAGGTGGTACAGTGATAGAGCACTGGGTCTGACATAAAGAAGACCTCAGTTAACTGGGTTTATATACCAAAGAGATCTTAAAAGGAGGGAAAGGGACCTACATGTAAAAGCATGTTTGTGGCAGTCCTTTTTGTAGTGGCAAGAAACTGGAAGCTGAATGGATGCCCATCAACTGGAGAATGGCTGAATAAATTATGGCATATGAATGTTATGGAATATTATTGTTCTATAAGAAATGATAAGCAGGATGAATACAGAGAGGCTTGGAGAGACTTACCTGAACTGATGCTAACTGAAATGAGCAGGACCAGGGGATCATTATACATGGGAGCAACAAGATTATTTGATGATCAATTCTGATAGATGTGATTCTTTTCAAAAATGAGATGATTCAGACCAGTTCCAATGATCTTGTGACAAAGAGAGCCATCTACATTCAGAGAGAGGACTAGTGGGAACTGAGTGTGGATCACAACATACTATTCTCACTCTTTTTCTTGTTGCTTGCTTGCTTGCTGTTTTCTTTCTCATTTTTTTCCTTTTTGATCTGATTTTTCTTGTGCAGCAAGATAATTGTATAAATATGTATGCATATGTTGAATTTTATATATATATATATATATAAAACCATGTTTTTAAAAAAGCTCTTAGTTAAAATCTGGCCTCTGATTATTATTAGTTGTATGACCCTAGGCAAGTCACTTAACCCTGTTTGTTTGCCTTAGTTTCCTCATTTTTAAAATAAGCTAGAAAAGGAAATCGGAAACCATTCCACTATCTTCACCAAGCAAACCTCAAAT
The DNA here is from genome assembly GCF_902635505.1 of Sarcophilus harrisii. Classification (NCBI taxonomy): domain Eukaryota; kingdom Metazoa; phylum Chordata; class Mammalia; order Dasyuromorphia; family Dasyuridae; genus Sarcophilus; species Sarcophilus harrisii. The sequence goes on along the minus strand of NC_045428.1, from coordinate 148,388,230 downwards.
AGGGTCATGAAGAGTCAGAAAGTACTGAAAATGACTGAACAATAACAATTACACACATACATGCACACACATAGACACGTATACACATATATACATATACAAATATGTTTTGTACTTACCTACCCATTTGCTGTTTCCCCCAGTAGTATATAATAAGTTCATTGAGGGCAAGGATGGGTTCATTTTTGATTTTGTATTTTCCAGAGCCTAGTACAGTGTCTGACACATAGTAGATAATTAATAAGTGGTTGTTGACTTGAACTGAATTACCTATGTGATCCAAACTTCCCTTTTTCTCACGTATACAAATCACATCAGCAAACTAAATCATTTGGGTGATGAAATCCACAAAGAAGAGGTCTATATCCACAGAGCGTTATAAAAATGCCAGTCTAGGAATACTTCTACAAAAAGCAACCTTTAGGAATAAAATGCCCTGGAAGTAAATCTTTATCTGGCATTAATCCAGATTCTGTCAACAGGAATTTCTTGCTACAATCAGGAGCCTCTCTTGTCTGGAAAAGGAGAAAATACCTACCACAACTACATGAAGCTGTAGCTTATGTTATCTTTCAGTAAGTAAGGGAGTAGCTCTTCACCTGCTTTTAGTTTTTTGCTTACAAAAGCCTACCTTGGCTCAAAATCTCATCCTGGAAATCAATGGGGCATGTAACTACAAAAACTCAAAATTAACACAGCACTAACAGGAACTCAGGAGGGATATAATCATTAAGATTGTACCACAGTGCCCCCTGGCATATATAATAAACCTTCATCACACTTACTAGGTTCACCCTCTCCCACTTTTAGGCATTATTCCATTATAAAGAGGTTAAAATAATACAGACTGCCCTCCAAAAAGTCTTAGTTCAGTTTAAGCCCAGGAAAGCTTAATGATATGAAAAAATAAAATTTTATACAGAGGCTCAAAACTGCATAAGACTTTGGAGCACTCTGTAAAATCTTACCTGCGGCCTATGTTCTGAATTCTTTCCTTTCCCTTTTTCTTTCTATCAATTCTCTTGGAATATGATCTAAAAAGAGTTCCTATATTTACCTTTTTTTTTTTTAGCCCCATCCCTTGGATTTCCTGATACAGGGTACATCTTATTATTTATAGGTTTGTAATAAGGAGGTTAACAAGCAGTTAACTTTAAGCCTCAGTATTTGAAAATTCTGTTTCAGAAATGATCAAAATATTAAAAATATGACTTTGTGGTTTGCCTATAGTATCTAGGGAGACAAAGATCTGCTCCTCATGTGGGTCAAATATTTTTGAGTCCCAATTCTCCTGAGAGGCCTGGTTTTAAGTTAAGTGGTTTGGAAGCCATATAGTGCTGGCTGTACTTGAGGCTTAACAGCAGCATATCTGATGGCCTAGATGAATACTAGATTTTTTAGCTATCCATCTCTACATCCTTACCCTCACTATCCCTTAGTTTTGGAAAGCTTTTTCCTGCTTGTCATCTCCACTACTGAAATCCTACTTACCCCTCAAGGCCCAGAACAAATGCCACTGATTTTATGGAGCCTTCTCTACTCATGTAATCACGACTTCATGTAATTTTGTAACACTCGGAGCACAGTGATAATAATGAACTGACATTTATATAAAACTTCAAGGTATTATCTCACTGAAATCTGACAACTTTGAGGAATGAGTACTTCAGCAGTCATCCCCATTTTATAGATAAAGAAACTGACACTCTGAGAGGTTAAATGATTTATATAAGTTTTAGAAATAAGTTTTAAATCCAAGTCCCTTGTGACTCTAAGGACAACACTGTATATAAAAGTAGGCTATTTTTTAGAGTTTTTAGTGTACATTTCTTAGTTTCCTTACTAGGTTTTAAACTCTCAGAAGGCAGGAAGAATGTCTGTTTTAATATTATATCTCTTTCAGTATCTAGTCCAGGCCCTTACATATCCCCTACTTATGGAAGAATATCCCCCACTTATAACTTAATAGCTAGTGAAATACAGCTTATTGTACTATTTCTTTCCTTTGAAGTTGTGTCTATCAAAGGAGCAATTTATCTCATAGTTTGATACCAGAGTACTATACAGAAGAGGCAATATAAAGGGGCAGAAATTTGTCTTCTAGTCCTAGCTTCACTACTAACTCCCTGTATGACATTGGGGAAATCAGTTAGCCTATCATGACCAGAGTTTCCTCATCTGTAAAAATGGGAATAATGATGTTTTTAATGAATCTCAAATAAGAAAAGGACTCACATTTACATAGTGCTTTTAGGTTTGTGAGGAACTTTTTTTCATAAAAACCCTGTGAAGTAGATACTAAAATTATTTTTATTACTCTTTTATAGATGAACTAGCTGGAACCTACTCTCCAGATTCTAAAATCAACACCCTTTCCAATACATATATATACATACACACACACACACACACACACACACACATACATATATATATATATATATATATATATATATATTATAATAAGTGAGAAATGGGCTTGAAAAGTACAAATATAGTAATATGAAGCATTGTTATTCTTAGAATTTAACTCAGGGATGTCGTGACAAATGGTTTACAAAAAGCAGAAACTGAATCATCTTCAAATACCTCAAGGATGCAGTCTTGAGGCTGGCAGGAGAAAACTGAATGTACAGAGGGCCAGGGTAGGAAATGTAGCAAGTCAATGGGCAAGAATTTTGACCACAGAAAGAAACTTTGACTTACCTATGAAAATAATCTCACTCTTCTGTGAAATCTTATGGTGGCCTTTCTTGTTCTGCTAAGATCTCTGAGACCACAGCTCCTCCCTGGCAATATGGTTCCTATAGTCCTGAGCAATTCTCTATGGTCAGAGTTCACCCATGATGCACCTGCCAAGTGCCCTCTTGGGACATTTTTAATAGCACCATCCGGCTTTAATCAGTTTCTCAACCCAGTCCAGGAAAGGAGCCAGAAGGAAAGGAGCAGAAACACTGTCTGCAAGTTAAATAGCTCTGACCTCTACAGGACTTTTTCAAAAGCTGGAAGAGTCTTCCCTCTTGCATGATAAAATGTTTTCTCCCTCTCATTCCTGTGTTATTGTTGGAAGGTTAGCTTCCTTCCCCTGACATCTCAGATCTCTTTAAAAAAAGAATGAAAGAAAGAAAGAAAATCACATGGGAGAATGTACTGGCCACGAAATCCCTCATTCAGGGCTGGGCAGAATGAGTAATGGGTAAGACTAGGTCACCTTGAGGGCTAGTCAGTCTGTCGAGTGATAGCTGGGTATGTCTGTAAGGAGAAAACTGAAGAATAGCGTCTTATAATAAGCTTATGGATTCCCAGCTACAGCTCATACTAGGAAAGTTCTTTCCATTTAAGTTGCATTATGTGCTTCTGCAAAAATTTTCTTGGTTCCCAAAGGGGACTCTGACTTTCTATCTTTCTGTGGTGAAATGGTGGAAGCAGAATGGTATGGAGTAGATGACAGAGTACTGAACCTAGTATCAGAAGACCTGAATTCTAACCCAGCTCAGGCTGAGCTCATATTCATTGCTCGCATGAGACTCACTATCTGTCCATCTCATCATCCTCTGCCATACCCTTTTCCTTTTGCCTTCAATCTTTCCCAACACCAGGTATTATACAACTATTAAGTGGTAATAATGATGATGATAACAGTTTCCTTACCAATAACTTCATCTCTCTGAGTCTGTTTCCTCATCTATAAAATGGAGTTAAAAATAGATTTACTGCATGAGTGCATATATATAACTTATATTGGGTTGTTTACTTTCTTGGGGAGGTAAAAAGGAAGTTTGGGGGAGGGAGGAAAATTAGGAACTCAGAATCTCATAAAAAATGAATTTTTGAAATGTTTGTGACAGCCCTTTTTTGTAGTGGCAAGAAACTGGAAACTGAATGGATGCCCATCAGTTGGAGAATGGATAAATAAATTGTGGTATATGAATATTATGGAATATTATTGTTCTATAAAAAAGACCAGCAAGACGATTTCAGAAAGGCCTGGAGAGACTTATAGGAACTGATGGTAAGTGATATGAGCAGAACCAGGAGATCATTATACATGGCAACAACAAGACTATATGACATTCATGTATACTTATTATGTATCTAAGTTATATTTTAATATATTTAACATCTACTGGTCATCCTGCCATCTAGGGGGGGGGGGGGTAAGAGGTGAAAAATTGGAACAAGAGGTTTGGCAATTGTTAATGCTGTAAAGTTACCCATGTATATATCCTGTAAATAAAAGGCTATTAAATTAAAAAAAAAAAAAAAAAAGACTATATGACATTGATGCATTGTTGGTGGAGTTGTGAACGAATCCAACCATTTTGGAGAGTAGTTTGGAACTATGCTCAAAAAGTTATCAAACTGTGCATACCCTTTGATCCAGCAGTGTTACTACTGGGATTATATCCCAAAGAGATTATAAAGAAGGGAAAGGGACCTGTATGTGCACGAATGTTTGTGGCAGCCCTTTTGTAGTGGCTAAAACTGGAAACTGAATGGATGTCCATCAGTTGGAGAATGGCTGAATAAATTGTGGTATATGAAAATTATGGAATATTACTGTTCTGTAAGAAATGACCAACAGGATGATTTCAGAAAGGCCTGGAGAGACTTAACGAACTGATGCTGAGTGAAATGAGCAGGACCAGGAGATCATTATATACTTCAACAACAATACTAGATGATGACCAGTTCTGATGGATCAGGCCATCCTCAGCAACGAGATCAACCAAATCATTTCTAATGGAGCAGTAATGAACTGAACCAGCTATGCCCAGAAAAAGAACTCTGGGAGATGACTAAAACCATTACATTGAATTCCCAATCCCTATATTTATGCACACATGCATTTTTGATTTCCTTCACAAGCTAATTGTACAATAATTCAGAGTCTGATTCTTTTTGTACAGCAAAATAATGTTTTGGTCATGTATACTTATTGTGTATCTAAGTTATATTTTAATATATTTAACATCTACTGGTCATCCTGCCATCTAGGGGGGGTGGGGGTAAGAGGTGAAAAATTGGAACAAGAGGTTTGGCAATTGTTAATCCTGTAAAGTTACCCATGTATATATCCTGTAAATAAAAGGCTATTAAATAAAAAAAAAAGACTATATGACAATCAATTCTGATGGACATGGCTCTCTTCAACAATGAGATGATTCGGGCCAGTTCCAATGATCTTGTGATGAAGCTACATCCAGAGAGAGGACTGTGAGGACTGAGTATGGTTCACAACATAGCATTTTCACTCTTTTTGTTGTTATTTGCTTGCATTATACTTTGCTTCTTTTTTTTTTTTCTTGTGCAGCACAAAATTGTATAAATGTGTATACATATGGGGCAGCTAGGTGGTGCAGTGGATAGAGCATCAGCCCAGAAGTCAGGAGGACCTGAGTTCAAATCTGGCCTCAGACACTTAATACTTCTTAGCTGTGTGACTCTGGGCAAGTCACTTAACCCCAATTGCCTCAGCAATTTAACATAATAATATATTTTAAACATATATATAGTATATAATACAAATATATAAATATATATTTAATATACAACATATAATACAAATATAAATATAACTATATATTTATATATTTAACATATATTTACATATGAACAGGATTTAACATATATTTCTACTATATTTAACATATATTGGACTACTTGCCATCTAGGGGAAGGGAGAAGGGGGGAAAACTGGAACACAGGGTTTTGGAAGGGCTAATGTTGAAGAATTGTCCATTGTTTTGAAAAATAAAAGGCTAATTTTAAAAAATGAATGTTGAAAGTTATCTTTATATGTAATTGGAAAAAATAAAATACTGTTTACAAAAAAAGGTCCAGTGTCTATGAAATAGCACTGTGGTAAAGAAAATATCTTGTTTTCAATTACTAGGTGGTCACCAAATAAGTATATGGAGTATACCAGTTCTGAGTGGCTGGGCTGGGGGTAAGGGAATGGGATAAGGCTTAGTTATAGTTCTTTCTTTTCTCATATCTTTTCTCTTATTTTTCCTTACTATGTGACCCTAGGCAAGTCACTTAACCCTGTTTGCCTCAGTTTCCCCATCTGTAAAATGAGCTGGAAAAGGAAACAACAAACCATTACAGTATATTTGCCAGGAAAATCCCAAATGGGATCACAGAATCAGGCATAGTTGAACAACAAAAATTTTCCTTATAGAGAGGATATATTAACCAGGTTGACTGGAAAACTCTTTCAATGAATTAGTAATAACAAAATGGTCAGGGAATGAATTGCTGTAAGTAATGTAGACAATCCACAGTAAGACAAACAATGCAACATAGTGTCACAGCAGTATAGGAAAACTAGCTCTGTACTGATGGGGAGCATAGTGTCAAAGACCCAGATTCAAATTCTGACCATATTGTGTGACTACAGGCAAATATTTTTGCTTTTGTATCCTCGGTTTCCTTATCTCTAAAATGAGGGGGTTGGTCAAAGTGATCTCAAATATTCCTTCTAGTTCAACATCCTGCAATTCTTTGTAGTTGTATTTGAAATGTTTAATTTTTCAAGGTTTCAGAGTCCAATAACTAGAATATCTACCATTTTATTTATTATTATTATTATTTTTTGGGCTGAGGCAATTGGGGTTAAATGACTTGCTCAGGATCCCACAGCTAGGAAGTGTTAAGTGTCTGAGACCAGATTTGAACCCAGGTACTCCTGACTTCAGGGTTGGTGCTCTGTTCACTGTACCACCTAGCTTCTCAATATCAACCATTTTATAATAGAGCATTTCCATGTACATGATCTCATTGGTTTTTCCTGAGCCAGTAGAATAGTATTACATTCAATATACAGATGAGGAAATTGAGGCTCAGAATTTAAATTTCTTATCTATAATTGCATAGCTTTTGTTATTTATTCAGTCATATCTGACTCTTTGTGACCCCAATGATTGTAATCTTCCAAAGTCTCTCTAAGCTCATATTTTTTGCTTCCATGACACTATCTGCCCATTTCATTTTCTCATTCCCTTCTCCTTTTGCCTTCAGTATTCCCCAACATCAGACGTTGTACAGCTGATAAGTGGTAATAATGATGATGATAATGATGACAATAATAATAACAATAACATTTATATAACACTTACAATGTGCCAGGCACTGTGCTAAATGTTTTCCAATTATCTCATTTAATCCTAACAGCAATCCCAGGAGATAGGTCCAGTTTTACAGATGAGGAAAATGAAGGAAACCAATATTAAGCAATTTTCCCAGAGTCATATAGCTAGTAGGTTACTAAAGTGAGATCTGAACTCGGACTGACTGACTTCATTTCTGGTATTCTATCCACTGTCCCCTGGGACTAGAAAACAGTTACTATTGTACTGCTTTTTCCATTCTAACTACCATCTTACTTAACAGCCTCAGACAACCAATTTGCCATATTTTCATGTTTTATATTAAAGTCATTAACAACTCACACATTAACATAGTAAATATTTTGAAATTTACAAAAATTTTCCTCAGCACATAAATGGTATAAATGTTTAATTTTATTCGATTCAAATCACTTCATTGAACATTGCCTAATGTGTGGTGATATACATAATGATATACATAAAAATTTAAGACATGTCCCTGCCCTCATGCAACCTATAGTCTAATAGAAGAACATGATACACTCTGAGGTACCATCACATTCCTCTCAGATTGTCTTAGATGATAGGAAAAAATAATGATAAATGTTGGAGAAGATGTGGGAAAACTGGAACATTAATACATTGTTGATGGAATTGTGAATTGATTCAACCATTATGGAGAGCAATTTGGAGCTGTGCCCAAAGAGCTATCAAACTGTGCATACCCTTTGATCCAGTAGTGCCTCCACTAGGTCTGTGTTCCAAAATAAAAAAAGGAAAAGTACCCATATGTACAAAAATATTTGTAGCAGCCCTTTTTTGTAGTGTAGGAACTGGAAACTGAGAGGATGTCCATCAGTTGGGGAATGGTTGAATAAGTTAGGAGATATTGATATTGATATATACATATATTATATATATATATATATATCTGTGTGTGTTATGGAATATTATTATTCTATAAGAAACGATCAGCAGGTTGATTTCAGAAAGGCCTGAAGAGACTTACATGACCTGATGCTAAGTGAAGTGAGTAGAACCAAGAAAGAACATTGTACACAGCCACAAGATTATGTGATGATCAATTGTGATAGACCTGGCTCTTTGCAACAATGAGATGAATCAGGCCAATTCCAATGGAATCAAGATGCAGAATGACACGTATTTTTTTGGACATGCCTAATGGAGGATTTATTGTTTTGATGATACATACTTGTTACAAGAGTTTTTTTTCTTCCCTCTCCTTTTTTGGTGAATGTAAGTCGGAGGGAAAATAAATATTTGTTCATTGAAAATAATTTAATTCTTTTTTTAAAAAAGAAAGTACAACAGAGAACGAAGACTCAACTTTCATGAACAATTAAAATGATTCAGAATCATAGAATCTCAGAATTGGAAGGTATACTAGAAACCATCTAGTCAGCTCATACCTGACTTATATGTGATTCTCTGAGACAATATATTTTACTATTAAGAATTCAGTATCTTCTAAAGCAGCTCATCCAACTTATACTTAGCTGGCATTGGCAGGAAGATTTTCTTTACATTAAGTCTAAATCTGCCCCTCTTCAGTTTCCATCCACTAAACTAAATAGGTCTAATATTTTTTATAAAGGAAAATCCTTTAAATTCATGGAGAGTTATCATCTTCCAGTTTGTTCAGCCAATCCTTCAATTTTAATTTGTGGTTCTAGTTTGGCAACGTCCCTCAAAAATAGAGCATTTGAAAGCATAGAATGTTGTAAATGTAATCTGACCAGGAGAGGCATAATGGATAGAGTGCTGGGCTTGAATAAGCTCAAATCTGACCTCAGAAATTTCTAGCCTTGTGACACTGGGCAAGTCACTTAATGTCTGTTTGCCACTGGAGAAAGAAATACCAAGTCACTCCAGTTCTTTGCCCCCCAAAAAAACCATGAATAGAGAGGTCCCATATAACACATTAGTCCTTTTTCATTGGGGACACTTTGCTTTCTCTCCACACAGATTAAAAACTAATGATTATTTTGAGGGTGTAATTTTGAGCTTGAAAACCATAAAAAGTCAAGAAAAACAAATTTCTACATTGGTCAGTGCAAAACATTTGTTTCATTCTGTACTCTGAGTGCTTCACCTCCTAGGAGATGGGTCACCTGTTTCATCATACTACATCATTACATACAAAATTGTGGTTCATCATTATGCTGATAAGAGTTCTTAATTTTTTCAATGTTTATCTTTACCATTCTGTTGACACTGTATAAATTGTTTCCTTGGTTCAGTTCACTTTATTCTAAATCAGTTCATACAAATCAAGATTTTTTAAGATTCTGACTCATATCTAAATTGTTAGTTATATCTCCTTTTTGTATCATTCTACATAGGTGGGCAGAAGGGTTTTTTAGTGATAGGCAGCAAAACTTTAAGATCTGCTTGAAGGAGAGGAAGTTTGAGCCTCTTTCCTTCCTAAGGAAATTGGGGCTAAGTGACTTGTCCAGTCACTTACACAATTACACAGTAAGTATCTGAAGCCAGATTTGAACTCACATCCTCATGACTCCAGGGCTGGTGATCTACCTATTCTACCACCTAGCTGCCCCTTCTATAAGCTGTAATATTACTATCTTTCTTGCTCAGAGAACTTCTTTCTGGCTTCTTTTCAAGTTTATTATTATTGGATGAGATTGCCGGAAGTCTGACAAAAGAGGCATTAATGTTATAACATGTGCATGTTATATCACTCTCTCTTTACCCTCTACTTAAGCATTCCAGAAAAATGAACTTGCTTTGGGGGTTAATCACAAGTGGAGGAATCATGATTGATGTATTCTAACTCCCAGTTCCCTTTCTGACTCACTGCACTGTGACCTTACACAAGTCTCTTATACCTTTTTAGAGCTATTTTTCTCACAATTATGAAGCAGGAATTACAGGACTAATGTACTTAGCAGAAATGATTTGTGGTTTGACTAATTAAGGATTATAAAAACCATCTAGAAATATAAAGTGCTGCATAAATGCCAGATATTATTATTCTTGCACTTGACCACTGACATTTGGAGAAAGCACTATCATCTAAAATGGAAGACTGTGACAAACCAGCAAAGGATTATTGTCACAAGAAAATGACAGTTAAATATTCATGTTTAAATCCTACTAGATATTTACATTCAGGGGGCAAGTTCTCAGACATACAACTCCCATTAAGGTCAGTGCTAGAAGCAAATGGAGAAACAAATTAAGCCCTATCACTTTTTTTCTTCCTTTTCTTTTTTCCCCCTGAGACAATAGTAAGACAAGTGGTTTGTGATTTCAGCGCAGGATTTTAAAACAGAAATCGTGGTACATCTAACACTCCTGATTCAAAAAGAAGAAATTATAGCCTTTCATTTGTATAGCAGCATGTAACTAAGGTTTAGATGAGTGAACAGATGCATGCAAAAATCAGCCACATGCATGGAAAACATTCATTTTCACAATCTGGTAAATCTGCTAGGTATGCATGAAACTGAGCCAAATAGATTTCCAACAGAATGCAATGTCACTGCTTTGGCACAATAGAAACCTCTCTCTCTCTCTCTCTCAAAAGCACTCATTGCTAGCACTGGCACTAAATGGTACAGCTGTATTTATTGATCACTCAACTACATTTGGCTCTACAAGAGTTAATTCCTCAACAGACAACATGATTCACTGATTCCAGTTGACCAGTCTGCTTGAATGAAGTCTCTCTATGATGACATTTCTCAATAGTGTTACATTATATTGCCTTAATAATATCTTAGATCTTATCATTTTGTATAAATATATCTCCACCTATAAATGTATCACCTTTCAACTCTGAAATTCGTGTCACTCAGCAAGAAAATATTAAGTATTTACACTGTGCCAGATATTTTTCTAAGCATTGTTAACATAAAGAAGACAAAAAATTGTCCTTGTCCTCAAGAAATTCACATTCTAATGGGGAAGACAATGTGCAGATAACTATGTATATACCAGCATATATAGTATATGTGGGAAGAGATTTCAGAGGTAAAGGATTAGCGGAAGTGGGCAGTAGTTATGAAAGAAGCCTGGGAAAGGGCTACTGTATTTCCTAATCATAATCTCTTATTCTCCTATCTCTCCTTTGCTTCACTCCTTCTAAAACTATTCAAATCCACTGTGATCTCTAGTGCCTCTATTTTCTCTTTTTTTTTCATATTTCATCACTCCTGCTGTATCTTTACTTTTCCTCCCTTTGGAGGCTTGATTCTAGAGTTGATCTGGTTCAACCATGTTTTCTATCCTTAAATCCTCTGTCTTGTCCAACTGCGAATACAATGTCTATTTTTCCCAGTTCTTAACTTTGTTTCTATCCACCTTTTCTGTTTTCATTTCCATGTGACAGCTCATACTGATAACCATGCTTATTGTTTTCATCAAAAATTCATATAATATAATGACCATCAAGTTCTAATTATTGTAACTCTTCCTTGATTCCTCTAACATGCTTCTCAGGCAACTATTCAAAACCATTTCCTTTCTCCTCAAAACCTAGCTCTTCTCCAAAACCCTTCTCTTTTAAAAGATGAATCACCTTTTACTAAGAAAATCAGGGCCACAATGCATGAACCCTCTAATTTGTAGTCAAAAGTCATATATCTTTCACCATTCTCTGCTCTATTGTTCCAGCCTTAGAGAAATAGGCCCTTCTCCTTCTTAAAGTTAATTTCTTCTGTTTCTGCCCTTGATCCTATATCAGAAACATATTATTCCTTCCTTTCTCTCATCTTCAGTGCCTCTCTTTCTATTGGTTCCTTTTATGCTACTTACAAAAATGCCCATGTCTTCACTTTAGACTCATATTATTATCCTTTTCATTTTAAAGATTTTTTAAAAGTTGCATATCCACTTCAACAACAATATTATATGATGAACAATTCTGATGGATCTGGCCATCTTCAGCAATGAGATGAACCAAATCAGTTCCAATGGAGCAGTAATGAACTGAATCAGTTACACCCAGCGAAAGAACTCTGGGAGATGACTAAGAACCATTACATTGAATTCCCAATCCCTATATTTATGCCCACCTGCATTTTTGATTTCCTTCACAGGCTAATTGTATAATATTTCAGACTCCGATTCTTTTTGTACAGCAAAATAACGGTTTGGTCATGTATACTTATTGTGTATCTAATTTATACTTTAATATATTTAACATGAATTGGTCATCCTGCTATCTAGGGGAGGGGGTGGGGGAAAGGAGGGGAAAAATTGGAACAAAAGGTTTGGCAATTGTCAATCCTGTAAAATTACCCATGCATAAAACTTGTAAGTAAAAAGCTATTAAAAAAGTTGTATATCCTAAAGACTTCATCACCCAATCATTTCTCAAACTCTTATGGTAAGGTTTCTGATTCTACCACTTTCCTGAAACTGCTCTCTCCAAGACTGTCAACTATCTCAACTGCTAAATTTAATGCCTTTTTCTAATTCTTAATTATCTTCAAAACTTGCTACAACATGACACTTTTACATGAATATTCTTTTCCATTGGCTTCCATGGATATTACCTTATTTCAAGTCCTTGTTACCTCTTGCTTGTTGTTATTCAGTCATTCAGTAGTGTCCAACTCTCCATGGAGCATGGATCATTGTGTGTTCATTGTTTTCATGACACTATCTATCCATCTCATTCTCTGCCATCCTCTTTTTCTTTTGACTTCAATCTTTTCTAAAATGATGGTCTTTTCCAATGAGTCCCACCTTCTCATTATGTAGCCAAAGTATTTAAACTTTAGCTTCAGTATTTGACCTGTCAGTAACCTGAATTAATGTCTTCAAGTATTAAATATTTGAATCTTCTTGCTGTCCAAGGAACTCTCAAAAGTCTCCTCCAGCAGCACATGTCAAAATTACCGATTCCATGGTCCTCAGCTTTCATTATATTCCAACTCTAACTGCCATACATTGCTAATGGAAAAACTATAGTTTTGACTATATTGATTGTTGTTGCTGTTTGACTATATTTGTGGGCAATATAATGTCTCAGTATGCTTTCCAGATTTGCCATAAGCTTTCCTTTCAATGAGTAGAGATCTTTTAATTTCATGGCTATAATCAATATCTACTATGATTTTTGAGCCCAAGAATATAAAATCTGACACTGTTTCCATTTCCTCTCTCTATATTTGCAAGGAAATGATGGGACTAGTTGCTAAGATCTTAGGTGTTTTTAATGTTAAGCTTTAAGCCAGCTTTTGACCTTTCTGCTTTTACTCTCATCAAAAGGCTTATTAATCCCTCTTCACTTTCTATCATTAAAGTAGTATCATTGAATATCTGAGATTGACAATTCTCTCAGTCACTTGAATTTTGGTTTTTGATTAATCCAGTCTGAAATTTCTCATGATATACTCTACATGTAAGTTAAATAAATAAGTAACAACATTCAGCTTTATCAAACTCCTTTTGCAATCTTAAAACAATCAATTGTTCCATTTTTGGTTCTAATTTCTTAGCTCATGTAAAGTTCCTAGGAGATAAATAAGATGATCTGGTACTTCTGTTTCATTGAGGACTTGCCACATTTTGTTGTGATAGACACAGTCAAAGGCTTTAGTGTAGTCAATGAAGCAGAAGCAGATGTTTTTCTGGAATTCCCTTGCTTTTTGCATAATCTACCAAATATTGGCAATTTGGTCTCTCATTCTTCTGCCTCTTCAAAAACCATCCTGCTCTTCTGGTGATTCTCAGTTCACATACCACTAACGCCTAGTTTTCCTATATGATTATAATAACTACCAAATTGGTCTCTCTGCTTCAAGTCTCTCTTCACTCTTCTCCATCTTATACATAGTTTCCAAAATAAAGCATAAGTCTGACCATGTCCTTAATATAAGGTCAGCCTGCCATTTAAACACAATCTAGCTCTAACCTTTTTTATGGCATCATTTCAGTGTATTCTCTTTCATGTCCTATATGTTTCAATTGAATTCGATTGGCAGTTGTTCCTAGAATTCAATATCTGATCTTCTTCCTTTGCACAAGCCATCTGTCGTAAATAGGATGCACTTCAATTGCTACTTCCTCAATGAAGCCTTCCAAAATCTCTACCAATTACTGATATTCTTTCCCATCATCTATGTACTTGTATCATTACAATAGAATGTTAACTCCTTAAGGGAGTTTTGCACTTGTATTTTTATCTCCAGAATCTACACAGCATTGAGTCTAGGGTGCTTAATTAATATTTATTGAATAGAATGATCTAAGTCTATGAACTCTAATACCAAGACTCTTTTAATAACAATAATAATGATAGTCATAATAATGATAGCTAACATTTATATAATACTTTAAAGTTTGCAAATTCCTTTACCAGTATTACCTCATTTGATTCTCATAATAACCTCTGTGCTGTTGTCATCCATCAGAATTGTTCATCATATAGTTTTGTTGTTGAAGTGAATATGCAACTTTTAAAAAATCTTTAAAATGAAAAGGATAATAATATGAGTCTAAAGTGAAGACCTGGGCATTTTTGTAATTAAGGATGATTATTTTAAGGATATAATTTTCACAAAGATCTTAAGAAGAAAACTTCTGATTATTTTAAGCCTTGTAATCTTAGTTGATTTTCCAGTCACATTCTTTGGACAATTTGGACTAGGATTCTATACCAAAAGTAGGACCTTCCTCAAAACTTACAGATAAATAAATTGAGTCTTAGGAATAAAGTGACTTGCCCAGCTCATGTTTTCCTGATTCCAGATGCTGCATTCTTGCTACAGAAACTACCTTGTTCTCATTTTACCATCCTGATGCTTAGGGAGACATGATAAAGAAATAAATTGCCAATATCCAATTATTTTAATCAAAAATTTTGATTTGATTACATACTTATAGCATAAACATTGTACAAGGCACTTTAGTCAGTAGTCTTTGAAAATTTGGTATATTGAAATTTCTATCTGTGCTCAACATAGTACACTACATAAAGTAGATGTTCCATAAATAAAGTTGTCATAAGTAGAATGTTAGTCTTGGAGTTAAGACCTGAATTAAAATAAAGTTTCTGATATTTACTAGCTGTATGGCTAAGACCACCATTTTCAATCTCAGTTTTCTCATATGTCAAATGAGGCTAATAATACCTGTAGTCCACACTTCAGAGTATTTGGGAGGCTCAAATGAGAAAATACATGTGAAAAACTTTTTGAATTTTAATGTGCTATATAAATCATATAAATGTGCTATATAAATGCTATTGCTCATTTCTTTTCAACAAATCCAAGATATTAAAGTAAAAAGATGGAAGGGAGCTGGGATTCTTATATAGAAAAACTACCAAAAAAAAAACATACAAAGAAATAACAACCCAAAGTTTTAAAAAATGAAACAAAACAGGGAAGCATTATAATGCAATTAAAACATAGTAAAGAATAACTGAATCAGCTTGAGTACTGGAAGTAATGAGGGTATCTAGGAAGGATAGGGTCGAATAACACAAGACATCCCAAGAGATACATTGAAAGAAATTAAACAAGAAATGGCAATCCTGAGCAAATTACAAGACCAAATAAGAGAAGAGCTTAAAGAAAGTAGAAAATCAGAAGAGGAAATTAAGTGAGAAATAAGACAAGTAAAAAAGGAGTTAGTGAAGAAAATTATTATTACAAAAATACAGTTAAAAATGAAAAAAAATCTATAGAAGCAACAAAGATTTACAAAAAGTGGAGGACAAAGTACATTACAGAGTAGAACAGTTAGAAATAAGGGCTCAAAAAAATCTTTGAATTATCCACACTGTGAGCACATATACATTTCTATGATATATTACATTTTTTTTCTGGCAATCAAGGATGATTATTTTAAGGATATAATTTTCACAAAGATCTTAAGAAGAAAACTTCTGATTATTTTGAGCTTTGTAATCTTAGTTGATTTTCCAGTCACATTCTTTGGACAATTTGGACTAGGATTCTATACCAAAAGTAGGATCTTCCTCAAAACTTCAAGGCTTTCAAGGTTGACAGACTTATAAATTTCTTAGAGTTTTATGAAATGAGTTCATCACAAAATTCCTTACATGAGTTGGCTGTGGAACCCACTATGTCCTTTCAAACATTTCTCTCCATATCCCCATCAAGCAACTATTTCTTAAAAGAATAAAGTCTTCTAGTTCCAACTGTTTCTCCTATTTCTCTTTTTGGTCATGTGGGCAGGTTTCCAGAGCTGTCAGATTCTTTTCTGCCCAAGTTAACAGGGACATTGATTTTGGAGGAAGTCTGTCTCCCACACTGTTTATCCACCCTAGCACCATGGCACTGTTCAGTTTTATTAGCATTGCCTGGCTGAGAGAGAGCTTCTTTCCCAAGTGACCACAAAGATTTTTTTCAGTCCTTTCCAACTCTGGCATATTGACATGCATTTTTGGTCTCTCCGGGACAGACTTCTTACCTGAATAAGGGACACTCAACTCTGTGGTTTCCAAATCGGGTTCCCTGTACCTCAGCAGGATTTTCAGCTGTTGTGATTGTTTTCTAGAATAGCTGCTGGGAGGGGGTCCCATAAATACAACCTTGGTTGGCTGACTTCCGGATGAATCTTGACTCTGAGTTCCTTCAGAGACTGTTGTATTCCTGGTGTTAGATGTCTTTTTAGAGGAATTAGTTTGGGAGGGAGGTTGTCTCCAAAACATCCCTTGCTCCATAGCATTTGTATATAATTCTTAAAAATAAAATTTATCAGTTCCTGAAATGCTTCACATTGACACAGGCTTGAAGCTACCTATTTCTCTGTGGATGAGTTTGGATTTTCACCATTAAGCATACAGGAAGTCAGATCTTATTGGTAAAGATTGTGTTTAAAAGAATCTTTGAAAATCCACTCTAATGCTAGCAAAATATTTTTGAAGGGGATACAGAAACTATATGAAATTCTCTGTGTTTTTAAATCTATAAACTTCATATTCTTAAATATGAAAAAACTTTTCTTCTCAATTAGCGAGAACAGGATCCAGAAGGCTCTTTTAGCTCAGTTTCTGAAATGGGAGATAATAGCACCAGCAAGATAAAAATGAAAACAATAGTTTGGGCCAAAACTGGATTGGGTTTAAGGTGGAAAAGATCAAGAAATTAGAAATGATTATTATGAGCTTTCAGGAATATGAATATAATATTCCTATAACTTTTTAAAAATCCTATATCAGCCAATTTTGATAATTAGTTTTGTTTTATAATTTGAGATCTAGTAACATCAAATCCTCTTTGTTCCTACTTTTCCCCATTGTTTTCCTTAATAATCTTGACCTTTTATTGGTCATTATTATTGGACCTTATTACATGGAATTTAGTCTAATTCTATAAGGTATTATCTTGGTAATTTGGTTGTTTGGCACAAAATCTGTACACTAATTGTGGTAATATCATCATTTTTTATTATATTTATGTTGCCCAGCCAAGAATGCTGGATAGCTCTCTAATTCCTTAAGTCTTCCTTGATATATATGAAAAATTGTTTTATAGTTGTATTTCCAGAATTATACAATCTCAGAGATGAAAGAGCCCTTGGAATCATCCATTCTAATGCATATCTATAAGTTCTATGTTCACTTTGATATATGAACTCAAATATTTATTACATCTCGTGATTTTAAATATTATCTTTACTTCTATCTCTTCCTCCTGGGTTTTGTTAGTAAGATACAGAAATGCTAATAAATTTTTATGGATTAGTTTTATATCCTATTATATTACTGAAGCCATTATGTCATAATTAAGCTCTAATGTCTTGACTGATGTTTTTGGTTCATTCACTAGAGTTTTCTCAAAAAATAATAACCTATCGTATTGCTCACAAATAGAGATGATTTTTCCTTCATTTTGTCTTTGTTTATTCCTTTAATTATTTTTTCCTGGTTTATAGATATTGCTAGGATTTCTAGTATCATGTCAAATAACATAATAACAAATAAATATTTCTATGATGTTATATTTTTTATCACTTTTACTCCCATGTTTTTTAAACATTCTCAACCTAAATGAGTGCCGTATTTTGTCAGTACTCATTATATAAGTATACCTTTTGTCAGTACTCAATTATATAAGTACATCAATTGATGTACTTATATAATTGCTATTGCTTTTTTATTAATATAATTAATTATGCTAAATTTTCCATTCCAGTTAAAATTCATTTTGGTCATAATTAATCACCTTTTGGATATATTGCTGCAATTCTTTTGCTAATATTTTACTGAAAATTCTTTCTTCATTTTGGCACAAAGATAATATTCATCTCTGAAAAAGAGTTTGGTAATGTTTCTTCTTTCTCTGTTTTTAAGATTATAACAAGTATATAACAGGGATACTTTTAATGTTAGGCAGAATTCATTTGCAAACCCATTTAGACTGGGAATGTTTTTCTTTTTTTGCATTTTTTTAATTATAGCTTTTTATTTACAAGATATATGCATGGGTAATTTTTCGGCATTGACAGTTGCAAAACCTTTTGTTCCAATTTTTCCCCTCCTTCCCTCCACTCTCTCCCCCAGATGGCAGATAGACCAATACATCTTAAATATGTTAAAGTATATGTTAAATACAATATATGTATACATGTCCATATAGTTATTTTGGTGCACAAGAAGAATCGGACTTTGAAATAGTGTACAATTAACCTGTGAAGGAAATCAAAAATGCAGGCAGACAAAAATAGAGGGATTAGGAATTCTATGTAGCGGTTCACACTCATTTCCCTGAGTTCTTTTTCTGGATATAGCTGGGTCAATTCATTACTGTTCTTCTATTGGAACTGATTTGGCTCATCTCATTGCTGGAGATAGCCACATCCATCAGGACTGATCATCATATAGTATTGTTGTTGAAGTATATAATGATTTCCTGGTCCTGCTCATTTCACTCAACATCAGTTCATGTAAGTCTCTCCAGGCCCTTCTGAAGTCATCCTGCTGGTCATTTCTTACAGAACAATAATATAGGAATGTTTTTCTTGAAATTGATTTATGATTTGCTCAATTTCTAAGCCTGAATTGCCATAAGCTTTCATTTCTAGTTGTCTTCAATTGGATAATTTAATATTTTTATAGATATTCTCCATTTAATTTAACATTTCAGTTTGTTGGCATATAATTGGATATTATTGTTTATAATTATTTTATTTAATTTCTTCAATTCTTTGTAAATTTCCCTTTAGTTTTGATCTTAGTAACTTGGTTCCTTTTACCCCTTCTCTCTTTTTTCCTTTCTCATCAACTTAGTTCTTATAATGTTCATAATTACATTTACATTTACCTTTACTAATATTCTTCTATGACTATTTATTAATTGAAGTATTCATTATTATAGTTTGAGTGCAGACTGACCAAGATCATTGACGTAGGTCATCAAAGTTTATATGTATGCACTCTATGATTCCATCCTAATTTCAGGAAATCAGAAGAAAGATTTTTTACAGCATTCTAAAGCTATGCATGGCCTATGAGAATGCTTTTCTAAAGCTATTCAGTTCTTTTATCTCATCATAGACCTTATAGGGCAACTATCAATTCCTACATAGAACATGCAGATGTGTCTACTTATTTAGGGAACCTCTGGCTTAGTGCTTTCAGCATAAATTTTGGGCACTAGAAAATGTCTATACTGGAAGATGATTCTGCTATCCAAGTTTTATCAAGAGTTGAAAATATCCATCATCATCATCATCTATGTTGAGCTGTTTTTCAATACTCTCTGAGTCAACCATTTGTATAGGAAATCCAATTTTAGCTTTCATTTTAAAGAGATCTAGCCTGTACAATTCTGCAAGGACTGCCACTTTTAAGAAAGCTACACACATCTCACATCTCTGTCTTGAATTTCCTACTGACTCCTCAAGTGGGTAGACTGAAACTATCATTCTGTGATGTTGGTGAAGAAAAAGCCAAGAATAATCTTGGTGAATTTGGACATTGCCAATGAAAACAGCATGCAGAGGCCAAATGAAAACCAGCAGGGAATTTCGCTTGCATGCAATGGAAATAATCTCAATACCTGTGGTCTCAGCCATTATGCCCTAGAAGGAAACTCATAATTGCTGACAACAGTTCATCAGCAACAGCAAGAAAGCCAAGTTTCTCCAGTCTTTTGAGATTGTCCTCCAGCTTTTCCTTACTTCCCTTCAGGATAGTTTCTGAAACAGGAGACAATGGACCAAAAGGGAGGAATTAAGTTTAAAGATCCATGTTCTGTCGCAGAGGAAAGTAATTTCCTTAGCAACTCTTACAAAACTGTCTTGGGATTCAGCTCATTAGCTATAGTATGCCTATCTCACCCTTATTCCAGGTAACCCACACTTGAAATAGTGTTATTGTACAGAATGAAGCATTGTTGGACTTTAGGGACAAGATCTTAGGCCAACAGCATGGTGGGAGATGTTCTGCTGGTTTGTTTTACTGAAGGGAAGGGCTATCTCATAGAAGAAAAATTTTGCTTTAGGGATAGCCAGTCAGTAAACATCATTTATCAAGTGCCCAATGTGTAAAGAACACAGACTTAAGCACCATGGGGAATTGTGAAGGAAATAATTGTGCCTGCTCTTGAAGCATTTTCACTCTAGAATGGCTTCTTCTAAACCATGTCTTAACTAAAGTCAAAATAATATTTAATACTGGAATCAGGACCTTGTGAACATAAAAATCACAAATATAATCCCAGAACAAGAACTAGAGGATGTCAATAAAATTAATCTAATAATTGCTTAAATGAAACTTTTACATTAATTTGTCTCATTTTATGCTCAAAACAGTCTTGTGAATTAAGCAGTTGAATTACAAAATTAATTTTGATACCCCAAGTAAGTGTTAAAGTGGAGTTTAAGAACCTGGGCTATAGAGGAGATTTCTATTGGGGTGGGGGAGGCAGTTAGATTGACCTCCTCTTAAGGTTCCATGAAGGGTGATGGAATAAGCATTTATTAAACATCTATTATGTGCAAGGCACTGTGCTAAATGCTTTACAAATATAATCTCAGTTGATCCTCACAATAATCCATTGAGGTAAAATAATATGCTACAATACTTATGTAACATATGAGTACTTTTTTAGAGGCAAAGTCTAAACCTAAAGGCATGGCAATGATTAGATTTTCCAGAATGTTGGTATGAAATAAAGACAGATGTTTGGGGGAAGAAGAGCCTTTTGGTGCCTCTAACATACATACATAAATGCCCATATCCATCTATTTTGGCTAAATACATAGAACTAATATTCAAAACAACTTGAGGATTACATGAAACCAGCTTTGAGGGGTGACAGGTGAAAATGATCTATGATTGTCAGGTCAGCACTAGGTAGATAGATGACTGAGAAAAAGAGTTTTTAAAAATTGCTATCAAGATATATGGCTGATTTTTGGAGCCCACAGAAAGTTTCCATGTGTTACGAAATCCCTATTGACTATAAAAAGCTAATAGCCATGGCTAACTTCTCTAACTATATAACTACTCAATTTTAGGTGAGTAGAGGCAGTTTGGTGAAATGCTCTGTCTGGGGTAAAGAAAACCTGAGTTCAAATACAACTTCAGACACTTATTAGCTACGTGATTCTGGGCACATAATAGATGCTTAGTAAATACTTATTCCATTCATCCATCATGGAACTTTAAAAGGTTACCCAATGTAAATTTCCCTTTTTTTTCCCCAACAGTAATCTCCTCTCCATCATCTTTAATGCGTGGTCACTCAGCTTCATTTGAACAATTTTCAGGGTCAAGGACTTATTATCTTACATGCCAGCAAATTTGATCATTGGCCAGTTCTAATCATTAGAAAAGTTCTTCCTTATATTAACTCAGCATTTTGTGCTTCCCTATAACTTTTATCTATTGCTCCTGATTCTGTTATCTGACCAAACCTGATGGGTAGAATCCCCCTTTCACATATTAGTTGGTCAACCATTTAAAAGCATCTACCAGGTCCTCTCATGATTCTTCACTTCTATAGGCTATAAATACTCCCAGTTCCCTCAGATGTTCTTCTTGTAACATTATTTCCAGAATTTCATTAGCTTGATCGTCTTCCATTGAAGACTTCCAATATAGTGACAGGGATTAGAGAAATTCCCTGAACTGCTGAATTGTGATACTTTCCATGGAACTAAAAGACATAACCTTTAGACCCTTGCAGAGGGATGAGGATGAGTGCATTACTTGTATGACCTAACAAGTTCTGATTGACTCCTGTGAGTCCATGTAAAAGGAAATATCATCAAAAATAATAGACTGCTGAAACATCATGAGGAACAAACTCTTATGAAGGAAAATTCTCCCTCAGTAATCCCATCCTTTAGCTGGCTCTCATTAGAGGCTACTCTTTTGGGGAGCAAGCCTTTTTTCCTTTGGGTTCTAGTAAGAGAAGGGAAGGAGGATTTCTGTGACTTTTCATTACCCATGAGCAATGGCAGCCACAAGTATATGGCAATGAAAAAATGGAATTAGTCTGAATTGCTGGCTACTACTTTCTGCTTTCTCTTTTCCTCCTGGGGTATAGAAGATGACTGGCAATCTGTGAAATTGGTATTTGAGGCATTGGTGCCTAGGTTGTAAATTCTAGAATTGGAGCTAACTAGAGAGAGAAGAGTTCCTTAGAGGAGATAACCACTCATGTCTTCCTGTAGCTGATTAAATTATGGCTTCACTTGAAAGGACATTTGGACCTCATAAGCTGCTTTGACAGTCCAAGTCTGTGATGAAAATAAAATATGTCTGCAGTCCAACAAAGGGCTTTCAATTTTTAGGGGAATGTCATGTGCCATTTGGGATGCTTTATGTTTCTGTTTGTTGATACTATGGATCTTTTGCATTTTAAGCATTTTCTGAGGCTGGAAGAAAGAAGCAGCTGCTATATACCTAATACCATAACATATATCTGTTATTTTTCATATTGTTGGCTTTATCTTCCTTTTCTAGCCCAAGAAGGGCTTTCTAAATTCTCTTGCCTCTGGGAGGTCAGACTCTGGTAGATGAGCGTTTGTCTTTTCTTGCCCATGTCACTTTGTGACCATCTCTATTCCTCCCCGGAAGGACTATTTTGCTTGCTTATGTTTATGTATTCCTAGAGTTTAGTATACTGACTGACACATAGTAACCACTTAATAAATGTTCTTATCAATTTTTTGTAATTGCTTTTTAAGTTTTCCAAATAATGTGCAAAGATAATTTTCAACATTTACTTTTACAAAACCTTGTGTTCCAAATATTTCTCTCTCCTTCCCCTCCTACCCCTTTCTCTAAGATAGCAAGTAATCCACATAGGTTAAACATATGCGATTCTTCTAAACATATTTCCACATTTGTCATATTGCAAAGAAAAATCAGATCACAAAGGGGAAAAATAAGATAAAAAGAAAAAAACTCAAGCAAATAAACAATACCACCACTAAAAAAAAAAGATGAAAATACTATACTTTGATCCACATTCAGTCTCCATAGTCCTCTTTCTGAATAATGCTTTTATCAATTGATTGATATATGTCCAATTTTCATAGAAAAACTAGGATTCTCAACTCCTTGCAGACAGGAATTACCAGTTCGCCATCTTCTCAACCTGTGCTAATCCCTACCAACACTATGTAAAGACATGTGTACCTTGAGTGGCCAGAATACTGGGCCTGAAATTAGGAGAATAGGTTTGATTCTTATCTCTTAGTTCACTCCTCTGAGTCTAGATTTACTAATCTATAAAATGAGAGTAAAACATACTTATACTGCTTTTCTCACAGGGTTGTTTGCTAAAAGCACTTCACAACCTTAAAATCAAGGTATTTCAAAAGTCTTAGTCAAATTTGAAGCTATTAAAGCTTAAAATTATGCTAAGATCTTTGATATACATTTAACTATGTATGCATTATTACTGTTGTTGCCATTATTGGTTATAAGATTAAAAGTCCCATCAAATTTCAGTTCTTTGAGAGCCCATGAATAATTTGAAAATTTTCCCTCTCCTCCTTCCCCTCCTCCCCCTTTTTTTTTTTTTTTTTTTGATAAATTTCTAGGAGGTAGCTGAGTGGCATAGTAGAGAGAGTGTTGTTCTGAGTCAGGAAGATCCATGTTCAAATCTAGCCTCAAGCAGTTAACATTTGTGTGACCTTAACTTTAGTTTCCTCAACTGTAAAACAGTGATAATAATAGCACCTACTTCACAAAGTTATTGTAAGGACAAAATGAGATAATATTTGTAAAGCACTTAGCATATTACCTGGTACACAGTAATTGTGTTGAATAAATGGCTATTCTCTTTCCTTTTTCCTATCTCATTTTTTATTAGGCTTCCCAGTAAGCTGGAATTTTTTTTTAACATTTTTTGTTCCATGGACTATTTCTCAGGGAAAAAAATATTTTTAAATGAATAAAATTAAATACATAGGATTATAAAGTAAAAGAAAGATTAGTGAAAACAGAGGTGTAAGTTTTCCCCCATCTTAGTTCATGGACCTGCTGAGGGTCTAAGTTCATTAGGCTGAAGAGGCAAGAACCCTTGCATTAGAAGTTGGGCAAAAGAAGAGAGAAGGAAAATCTCAAGTGAGGTTTTTTGGTTACCTTTGAGTCATTCTGAGTAGAAAAGGAATGCTGAAATTACTGATTAAAATGGTGAGTCAATATTATGTGTAGCTTTTATGTTTTACTTGTTTCCTACTTACTACCAGAGAAAGCAAGCATTGGATGTAGTTGGATTATGAAAAGAATGATTTCAAACATCAGCATATGCACTACAGTGCATTCAATAGAAAGAATACAAAACAATTGTGTGAAACAGGAACCAGCTGCTTACCACATGGAAGTGTGTAAACAAAGCATATAAATTCTGTTCAGGATAGTAATATCATTCTGCCTGGAATAGATTTTGTCTAGTTCTCTTTTTTTGAAATCTGTTTCCAGATCAGTAAACAATGATCAGAAACGACATTTGAATAGATACAAATTCATTAGGTCTATTTAAGTAGAAGTAATTAATAACTTTTTTTTAATGAACTCCTTAGAAGGTCTTCTTGTATTGTATAGTCATGCATATTCTTTGCAGAAGCATCCATTTTGGTGATTCAGGTAGTGATTTATTACTGCACTTTTGACATTTCTGTGGCTCAAGCATGCATGTATACTTGATAAATATTTTTTATTTATTTTTAATAACTTTTTATTGACAGAACCCATGCCAGGGTAATTTTTTACAACATTATCCCTTGCACTCACTTCTGTTCCAAGTTTTCCCCTCCCTCCCTCCCTCCACCCCCTCCCCCAGATGACAAGCAGTTCTATACATGTTACAGTATATCCTGGGTACAATATATGTGTGCAGAATCTAACAGTTCTCTTGTTGCACAGGAAGAATTGGATTCAGAAGGTAGAAATAACCCGGGAAGAAAAACAAAAATGCAAGCAGTTTACATTCATTTCCCAGTGTTTTTTCTCTGGGTGTAGCTGCTTCTGTCCATCTTTGATCAATTAAAACTGAGTTAGATCTTCTCTTTGTGAAAGAAATCCACTTCCATCAGAATACATCCTCATACAGTATCATTGTTGACGTCTATAATGATCTCCTGGTTCTGCTCATTTCACTTAGCATCAATTCATGTAAGTCTCTACAAGCCTCTCTGTATTCATCCTGCTGGTCATTTCTTAGAGAACAATAATATTCTATAGCACTCATATACCACAATTTATCTAACCATTCTCCAATTGATGGGCATCCATTCATTTTCCAATTTCTAGCCACTACAAACAGGGCTGCCACAAACATTTTGGCACATACAGGTCCCTTTCCCTTCTTTAGTATCTCTTTGGGGTATAAGCCCAGTATATTTGATAAATATTAAAAAAAAAAAAAAGAACCACTGGAAAGAAAAATCATATAGACTCTTAAAAAACAAATATTGATGATATGAATTTAAATTTTGTGTTTCAATTTCTGGGTTAAAAGAATTGACGAGCAAATTCAAAAAATACGTTTAGGGGAAAAGATAATTATGTCACTAATTGGACCATCCTTAACAAAATAATGAATTAGATAATGTCATTCATCTCCTCAATCTACCTTTTCTGCACTCTTTTTACCTTCCAGATTCTCAGTAGTGCTACTTCATTATAGGTACCCAGTGCCTTAATATTCTCATTCCTCTTCCCCTTTCAAAACTTGATCTCAGAGAATGAACTAATAGATTTATTTATGCTACAATATAAATGACTGATAAGATTTAACATGTAATGCCTTTTAGGAATGTTTTCATTTTAAAAGGGAACAGAAGCTAAGCCAAAGAAATTAATTCTAATAGAAGAATTTTAAGAATAATTGAGTTATCCCAGGAAGTATCTTTTGGGCAAAGGGCTCTCCCAGTTACCCTTATTAATATACGGATGAGATCAATTCTAGCCTCAGGCAAACATAATCTATTTCTATATAAATTATCTCCAGAACACCCATGGTTGGTTGTGATTGATACCCATGTAATTATCCACATTAGTACATGCAATTAATATGCACAGGATTATCTACCTTGATACCTATGTGAATGATATCCATGTGATTATCTACTCGGAGGATACACTCATCACTGCTACTAATGCAATTACCAACCAAGATATATATGGGATTGATTCCCATGTGATTATTTTCCCCAAGATGCACATGTGAGTGATACCCATGCAATTATCTAACATAATGCTATGCAAGTGATTGATATCCATGTGATTATCTGCTACAATGATATCCAAGCAAATGAAATCTGGCAAATTCTGCATAGCTCTAATAATAACCTTCATCTGCACCAATGATAACCAATCTCTAAGATATAAAGAAGATTTTCCTTTAAAAATAAAAAAACTCACCAGCATGCTGACAATGTGTGTGTGTGTTTGGTGTGTGTGTGTGTGTGTGTGTGTGTGAGAGAGAGAGAGAGAGAGAGAGAGAGAGAGAGAGAGAGAGAGAGAGAGAGAGAGAGAGAGAGAGAGAGAGGGAGGAAACAGGGAGAGAGAGAATAATAAATGTCTCCTATTTTGTTCTTTCAATTTTCACTAAAAAACTGCAATAGCAATGGGTTACCATTCACTAATTACACATTTCATTCTCTAGTCACTAAACTCCCTTCCAGTTCTAAGATCTCATGGTTCTGTAATCTAAAACTAATTATGATAGAGTGGCCAATTTCAAAGAAACAAAATTATTTATAACTTTTTGTATGAGGGGGTCAGTTTTAATTTTTTCACTGATCTTATTTAGCTATAGTTTCAGTGACATAAAGAGGTCAGGTAACATTTTGTCTATATATCTGAAATACAGTATTTTGAAAGTATGTTAAATTTATTTGTCTTTTTGATTCCCACATATATTGGTTCATATACTTTCTTCCTTGCTCTCCAGCCCTCCTTCTTCCCAGTTGATGCTGATTTCTGATAAATAAGGAATTGGGCACAAGACATTATTATGCAAATATTTATGCACAAATGAAGATGGAGACATAAACAAAAAATTTCCACAGATTTTTAAAAACCTGTGCATGTAATCTGTATTCCAGTGCAGGGCTCCTTAAACTTTTTCCTCTTATGGCCCCTTTTCACCTGAGAAATTTTTAAGTGACCTCAGATATATAGGTATATAAACAGGTACAAAAATCAAACATTTACCAGTAATAACTCAGAATTTTGCAATCCCCACATGGGGTTGAGACTCACAGTTTAAGAAGCTGGGTTCTAGAGAATACTATATTTAGGTTTTCCATTCTAATAAATATCTCGTGCTTTTCATATGTTTATTAGTTTATGTATATGTGTAAATATCATATATAATAAGTAAATCTAAGCTCCAATATTTTTTGCCATTTATCTTGTCTTGAATTCACAATCCTCCCTTCCTACTTTTGGGAAACATGTCTAATAACCCTGTAGTATTTGATTTTCTTTGTTAATGTCAAAAATGCTAATCCGTGAAGACTTGCTTCCTAGATAACGTTAATTCAGCTGCCAGCTTTATAATAGGATTATGCTTTCCAGGATTTAAAAATCCCACTTGTTAGCTACAAAATAGACTTCTACTAACAGCTATAAAATCTAATTTAATCCCTATTGGTACTAACTAAATAGTAGAGGTACAATTTATGTCTAGCTACACTTAACACCCTGCTACCTCCTATAAATATATAAAATTCTCTTTGAAGTTATAAAAGGAAATTGTTCAGTAGGATAAATGGCGTCTCATGAGTCCAATCATGCGATATCTCTAAGGCAGATCAAATGTTGTTTACATATTGTAAGGATTATGGGGAAAGTTTATTTAAATAGATTAATGTATGCTTATATATATTAATGCTCCCTTTTTACATCATGCAAATTTAACTTAAAATGATCAGCATTCTTTTTTCCATTTGAGAATAATTATAGGGTTAGTCCTAAAAACAACCCAGCAGAGAGCAATGGGTCAGTGTACTATTTGGTATTCTACCATTGAGTTTGATAAGCCAATTAGGTAGCAGAAACATTTGGGGCCTTTCTTTTTGAATACTATCCCCGTTTGCTCTATGGAATGAACCTCAATCCATTACTGTAAATCACTTAGCTGTTAAAAAAGGGTGAGACAGCCCTTGGGGGAGTGATTTGGGGAGGGAGGAGGGAGTGGATGGTGGATAAATAATCATCTTGCAACTAAGAGGAAAAGGGAAAGTGGATTCTCTTTTTAGCCCTGGGCTATCCATTCCAGTGCTCCTCCCTTGTCAAAAATGGAGTCGGATCAGCATTAAAGGGCCTTCTGGGAATGCAGAAATTGAGAGTGTGGTAAAAACAGGATGAAATCTCACCCCTTCTCCCCCTCCTCTTCTAGACAGGTGACTATGGGAAGCTTATGGTTGGCCAGATGGAAACAGAACTCCTCTGGCAAATATTGTTTCAAGATGAAGGAAAGGGAAACAAGAAGGCTGATATGTAACATATCAAAGAATATCCAGGCATTCAGAAGTTGAAACATGAATCTCAGGGCAGTCGAACCTCTTTAAAGATGCAAATTGCAGTCAAACACAGAAAACAGTAGGGTTCTGTTTATCCTTTCACAAAGGGTGCAAACTGCTAATCGGGCCCCATTGCTAGGCTGGCCACTTTGTTTATCAATAAACAGGAAGACAGTTAGACTATAATTTTCCTGCCTGATACTGGTAGCCAAAAGGAAATGCTGGCAGCTTTGTAGTACTGGGTTTCAGTAGCATCAAAAACCAATTATTATTGTAATAATGTATGGGTGTTTGCAAGTCGCACAGGCACGTTACACATGTCCACAAATACATGTGAAATATGTTGGCAGTAAACAAGCATGGGGAATATATGTACTAAAGAGGGTTGTCAAAATAGGCCACGTCCTCCAAGAGCTCAGCTGTGGGTTGCTAGGGAAGATTTTTTTGTTGTTGGTTGTGTTTTGGGGGAGGAGCGGGGTGGGGGGAAAGTCAGTTAAGAATCTTCTTTCTTTTTTTGTAGTTTTAAATGTGACGTTGGTAGAAGCAAGAACCATTCACATAATTGAGCATATAATTAAACAAAAATGAATCGGTAAATAGGTAAAATTCTGTTATATCATTAAGAATTTAACTGTAAGTGAAGTTATAGGCTATAATGACTATAGCTTGTATTCTCTTAAAATAGGGCTCAAGGACTCAGGGTTTGCTATTCAGCCAAAGTGAAGCAAATAAAAGAGGTCAAATCTCTTATTTTAATAAAGATATTCTTAGTAAAGTATTTTAAGGTTAAAATAATTCAAAGGAAGTGCCACCAAATTCCCTATTTGCCTCTGAACTAACTTTTCCACTGTGCTATTCTCTTGTTAGTGAGAATCTTAAATTCTTTTATATTTCTCTTCTAAGATTGATAATTTCCCTCAATCCAGCTACATGGAAGAGGCCCCACAGGTCTAAAGGTGACAGCTAGGGCAGGGACACCTAAACTAAAAAAAACAACATGATTTGGTGGCGTTTTATTTGATTTGATAATATCCACTTAAAGCTTATTAAACATCAAATTTTGGCCAATTTTATTATTAATTATAATAAACAGTGTTGGGTATATGTGGGGGGGGATATATACAATATATATACATATATATATATATTAGAAACAGAGAGATGACAGGCAGGCAGTTGCTATAATGCATTCTATCCCTGGGAGAGACAGGAGAAAGAGGGAGAGAGAGAGCTTGTTGCAGACCCTGCTGGCTCCAACCTCGATAGGCAATTACTTGTTCATCTATAGGAGCTACAAGAGCCAGATCTCATCTTTGCCAAACTCTGCTACAACTGAATTTTCAGATTCTCTCTCATCTGTAAGTTACCAAGCAATACACTACACTGAGCCCAGACCAGAAGTGAAAATACAGGGCCAGAAATGATGGAGAGAAGGCATTAGAAACAGATGGAGGAATTTCTATTAGGGTTTTTTTGCACTTTCTAGGGAAAGACAAGAAGAATCAAATATTAGTTTGGGGAAAGAGGTATGAACTAAATATTAAGTGTAAACAAAAAAGAAACATGAGCAAAATTTAGTCAAATTTTCCTTTCATGAAGAAATTTAAAGTAAGCCTGATATCTGGTTTATAAGATCATTTCTCAGATTTATTTATCTCCCTGCATATTTCTTAAAGAATATAGGTTTGAAAAAGGGTAATAATCCATAAAATACTCTTTCATATTGTCCCAATAGTGTGGAGAACCACTTACCAACACCCACTCATATCCCTTAAAATAGACAATATGAACTAGTAGTCAACAGGGGACAGAATAATGTAATGGAATGAGTTATAAAACTAAGGGTCGAGAGACCAAGGTTCAAATACTGAGTCTGCTAGTTATCTTAAACAAGTCATGTGACCAGTTGGAGCTCAACAAGCCATTCACCTTACCCCTAGTAGTGAATAACACCTTAAGGTTATTATTAAGAGAAACTTTTGTATTTGTTTTCTTTACCTAGCACAGTATCTGACACATGGTAAGTACTTAATACTTGCTGATAGATCTGTAAAATGGAAATAATAAAACATGATCTAAGGTTGTTGTAAGAAAAGTTCTCTGGCTAATAGTACACTATTTTTTATTAATAGCCTTTTATTTACAAGTTATATGCATGGGTAATTTTTCAGCATTGACAATTGCCAAACCTCTTGTTCTATTTTCTCCTTCTCCCCTCCCCCAGATGGCAGGTTGACCAATACATGTTTAATATGTTAAAGTATAATTTAAATACAATATAAGATACATGTCCAAACCGTTATTTTGCTGTACAAAAAGAATCGGACTTTGAAATAGTGTACTAGCAAAATAATGGTTTGGTCATGTATACTTATATTGTATTTAATTTATACTTTAACATATTAAACATGTATTGGTCAACCTGCCATCTGGGGGAGGGGGTGGGGGAAGGAGGGGAAAAACTGGAACAAGAGGTTTGGCAATTGTCAATGCTGAAAAATTACCCATGCATATAACTTGTAAATAAAAAAAATATATATATATATACATATATATATGTATATATATATATATATATAAGTTCTCTGTAAAAACACAATCTCTTCATCTGGTAAAGGAGAGTTATTTTAGATCAATACTCTCCAATTTTTTTTTTTTTGATTGCATACCACTACATAGCACCAACATTTTTGAATATTATATATTTATTTGGATACTGTATATTTATTTTAAATGAAGCACTATTAATATTATATACATTTTATATCATATAAAGATTTTTAATTTGAGATAATAGTTAACATTTATATAGTATTTTTAAAGTTTATAAAGTGACTTACAAATATGATCTTTTGTAAAGATAACTTTGTAAAGTATGGGCTATTATTAGCCTCACTTTATAGATGAGGAAACTGAGATAATTGGAAGTTAAGTGGCTTGCCTAGTGTCACACAACTAGTTAGAATTCACACCAATATCTTCTCAACTTTAAATCCAGCACTTTCCATGTCCCATCTAGCAACCTCTAAAGATAAAGATAAAATAAACAGTATCTTAAGGATACTATTTATTTGTAATGATCAAAAAATCCTTTATTTTCATTAAAAATATTACAAATTATTAGTAACAAAAATATTATCTATAATAATAACTTTAGTGAGAGCAAGGAGATTGAATACATTTCATTAGTTTTTCACATCTTGGTTTAACTCTTTATAATATGGGAATATGCCTTGCTAAAAGCAAAAGAATGAATAAGAGTATCACTGTCAGACTTTCTGAGTTTTAGAATTTTGACTATTCTCTTAAGATATCCCTTGCATACTACACATGACATGTGATTGGCATATGTACCTAGAGGGAGCATCCACATTAATCCACATATTAAATAACAGGAAAACTTGATTTAAAAAAATTCTAGCCAGAATTTATGATTTGCTTTTCCTAGATTCAGCTAGGTACTATGCTGTTAATCACCATATATTGTCAACAGCAACAACAAACTAGGGGACTGATTGGAACCTGGATTTTTCTATTAGCAATTAAGAAATACAGGATATAGGGGACTGTATCCTACATGTTCAGAGAAATTATTAGAATTGTATATTAAAGAAAAGACTGGAATGTACTTCTTTCATTTATTATGCCAAATATTTTCTGAAATATTTGGTAAGATTACTTTGGTAAGCAAGTTGGACCACTGATTTGGCCTAAGCTTATAAATAGCTTTTCTTGAGGATTGTCTTATTCTGTGTCTTTCTCTTTAACTCCCCCACTCTCTTATTCTTGAATGCCACAATTCTTAAAGCATTTGTTTTTCTTTAGGAATTCATGCCAGTCTAAAAGCTCAGCCTCTGTAACATTGTTGGATATACTTCATGGTTGCTCAGATTCCAAGAGCTTTTCTTCAGTCATGGAGTTTTGCAAAAATATTCTTCTCTTGAGCAGTTTTCCTGCTTTGAACTAGAGATTCTGAGTTGCCTGTGTTCTTTTTCTTTTTTTTTTTTTAAGAGAAGCATGTAAATTTATCTAGTTCTTTATCTAGTTCTTTTAGAGGAGCATGTAAATGTAGTAGCATATCTAGTTCTTCATCTAAATGGGTCACAGCTGGCAAGAGTGGGGGAGTGGTTGTCTGACAAACCACTAAAGAACATGGCTAAAATCCAACCATCTTTACCTGTGGCTACTGGGCAGCTGGTAGCATCAGAGATGACACCAGAGACTGGACACAAAGGCTATCTCAGAAGTCCACTGCCTTCTTCCATTTATTTTAGTTTGATCTCTAAGAATTAAATAGAAGCTGTAGTATGGATTCACTTAAGAGTCACAATTAGCCAGAATTATAGAGGCAGCTAAAAGGTTTGAGCCAATGAGTCACAATCAAAATTGAGATCTATTTAAGAGATTAAGCTTCAGTATTCCAAACCCACAAAATAGAATTGTAAGAAGTCATCTACACAGGGAAATCTGCCCCGCCCTGTGATTTTTTCACCTTCAATTTCTTTTTTTCTCAATTATCTTTGACATTCACCCCAATCAGAAATGATTTTTCCTTTTTTTTTTTTCAACTAGCATTTATTATCTCCTCTCTTCTCCCTCCTTTGACACTAGCAAAGAAAAGAAAAGCAAAACATTTGTAACAAAGATGCAGTCAGGAAATTCTCATATTGACCATCCTCAAAAATCCACATCTTGCTCTTCATCTTGAACCCATCACCTCTCCGTCAGCAGGTATACAATGTCATCATTGGTGCACTGCAACCAAGGCTGCTTATTCCAAAGTGGTTTGTCTTTACAATGTAACTATTAAATAAATAAGATGATCTTTTTTGAAATAATTTCTTCATTTATTGTGATGGTGGTTGTTTTTCCATAGGTTTCTGCATCATTGTCTTCTGTCTGCCATTTAAAATTCTTCACATGGATATGGCTCTTTTCAACAATGAGGTGATTTAAGGCAATTACAAAAGACTTGTGATGGAAAGAGCCATGCACATTCAAAGAGAAAATTATGGAGACTGAATGTGGATCAAAGCCTAGGATTTTCGCCTTTTGTTATTGTTGTTTGCTTGTTTATTTTTTTTCTTACTCCTTTTTTTCTTTTGATCTGATTTTCCTTGTGCAGCATGACAAATATTGAAATATGTTTAGAAGAATTATATATGTTTAATATATAGTGGATTGCTCACTCTCTAGAGGAAGGAGGCCAGGAAACAGAGAGAAAAATTGGAACACACGGTTTTGAAAAGGTAAATGTTGCATGTATTTGGAAAAGTAAAAACCTATTATTTTTAAAAAGCCCCAATTACCTTTCCAGCCTTATTATGTATTATTTCCCTTCCCATGACCTCTGATTCCCTCAACCTGGCCTTCTTTCTATTCTGCACACATGACACTCCATCTCTCTTCTCCAGTTTTTACTGTTCCCCATGCCTAGAATGAACTCTCTTCATCTCAGCCTTTTCAGGGTTCCCCTCAGATACCATCATCTAAATGAGTCATTTCCTAATTTCTATAATTTTAAGTGCCCCACATGACTTTGTATCTATTTTGAATATATCTATATTGCACATATCTACATATGGTCTTCACTATAAAATATAAGCTATTGAGAGCACTAACACTTGGCATTTTTGCATTGATTAATACATGCTTGCTGGAAATTTCTGGCCAATAAGGCTGCCTGTATGGATGCAGAACATCTAGCTCCCATACTCTTGCTCCATCAAAATCTAAAATTTGTACCAGACTGGATAATGATTTTTCAAAAATCCGATTAAAACTACAATAAATGTTTTCTTTCACCCCAGAACTGCACAAAAAGTCAGCAGGGAACCTGAGGGTCTCAGAAAAGGGATCCAGAGTTGACATTAATTCATCTCTGAGGTTCAATCTATCTCCAGACTGCACAGAAAGCTCTGATGATCCAGTAACGATACAGGAGTATCTAATTTCAAGAACCATAAATCAAACAGGAATCAAGATGACCCAAGCAGCATTAACAACTCCACCCCTAATTGCAGTAGGTAGAGGAGTCTGGTTTGAGGACAAAGCTTTAATTCAGAAATTAAAGCTGGAAAAGTAAGTAAAACAAAGACAATACTAACCAGTATAATTCATTACTGAAAATGTAGAAATTTCCCCAAAGAAGTAAGTGACTAACAAGTGTGAACAGAGATTCAAAGGAAAAAAATGTGTGGAGGGGCCTTTCCACAAAGATCTAGATTACTAGAAGAAATGAAACAGGAGATAAAAAATGAAATAAAAGCTCTTATGGAAAGAATCAGAAGGAAAATAGCTCTTAGATGAGAAAGTAATAAACCTTACCTAAGAAATAGACTCCCTACAAACTGAAATATGACAAAAAGAAATCAATGACACTATGAAACAGCAAGAAATATTAGAATAAAATAAGAAGATTAGAAAAAATAGAAGAAAGTATAATATATTTGATATAAAAAACTGACCTGGAAAAGAGGTAAAGGAGCGACAATTTTAAAAAATCACTGGATGCCCTGAAGCCTGCAATAAAAAAACAACCCCACACTTTTGTACTATATATATATTTTAAATCAAATATGAAAACTGCTCAGATAGATTAGAATCAAAGGGCAAAGTCAAAGTAACCCACAATGGAAAAGTCCCAGAAAAGTTATAGCAAAAATCCAGAGCTTCCTTGTCAAAGAAATAATATGACAAATATCCAGAAAGAAGCAGCTCAAACACTAAGGAGTTACAGTCAGGATCACAGGTGACCTAGCAGCTTCTATTAAAAGTATTCAAAAAGATTTACAACTAAGAATAACTTTCACTTGAAAGCTGAATATCATCTAAGAGTGAAGTAAACAGAGCCAAGAAAATAATGCACACAATAAATGGAAATAACAATTATACACCAAAAAAAAAAAAAAAATGAATGTAATTAAAATTATATAGCCCAAACATGACTCAAATGGAAAGATAGAAAAAGACACCCTTAGCTCATCTCTTTGTGAGACTGTTAAAAGAGCCGATTTTTGGATTTTTTCTAATCAGTTATAATGTCTTCCTCTTTTTTTCTTTTCTTTTTATCTTTAAAAATATTATTTGTTATATTAAATGGTTGTTAGAAGGAAGAGGGGGAAGATAAAGAAAATTAAGAAAAATTATACTGATGTAAAAATACATTAAACGCTTTTTTAAAAGCTATTATCCTACATGTGGAAAAAAATTAATCTTTAATGGAATTAAATAGAATTAATGTAATTTCTGATGGAAAGATCAGAGCTGAGTAAGAATTCTGAAATGCAAACACAAAAAAATCCAAATTTAAAAAGGCAAATTTATTTGAAGAATTAGAAAAAGCTACATGACAATGTAGGGCTAACATTCTAATTCTAATGGAGGAAGAACCTTAATGTCTTGAAAAGGCATTGAGAAAATTAAATAAGAAAACAAAGGATGTTGGTGGAATGGTTTTGTTCTAAGACTCTGAAGAAGGTAAAGAGAGGGGGCGGTAAAAAGAATTCACTATTACAGAAAGGGGCTGGAACTTGCTATTTCCCATAATTGAGAGTCTGTGTGTGTGTGTGTGTGTGTGTGTGTGTGTGTGTGTGTGTGTGGGAGAGAGAGAGAGAGAGAGAGAGAGAGAGAGAGAGAGAGAGAAGACAGAGACACAGACACAGAGACAGAGACTGAGAGAGACAAAGAGACACAGACAGAATATAAACATGACAAAGGTTGGAGGGAATAGGTATCAACTGTACTTCATTCTTACCTGATACGGATTAAGGAGGGTTGAATACATACATACATTTAACCAATGTGGCATAAAGTTATTAAACAACAACAACAAGAAACAGGCAGGAAGGGTTAAGGAGGAAGAGATAATATAAAAATATAGAAAGAGAAAAGTCACAAAACAAAAAAAAAAAAAAAACCCTTAATCCTAGTGATAGTTATTAAGAAGGGGGAAAAAAGAAAATCAAAAATTATAATAATGGTTCCATCAAATGAGAAGTGGTTGAACAAATGTATTATAATGGAACATTAGTGCAGGATAGGAAATGGCAAAAAAATAAATGTTTTACTTTTTTATTTTTTATTAAAGCTTTTTATTTACAAAACATATACATGGGTAATTTTTCAACATTGACCCTTGCAAAGCCTTCTTTTCCAAATTATCCCCTCCTTCCTCCTGCTCCCTCCCTTAGATGACAGGCAGTTCCATACATATTAAATGTGTTAAAATAAATGTTAAATCCAATATGTGTACATATTTATACAGTTATCTTGCTGCACAAGAAAAATTGGATCTAGAAAGAAAAAACCTGAGAAGGAAAACAAAAAATGCAACCAAACAATAACAGAAAGAGTGGAAGTGCTATGTTGTGTTCCGCACTCACTTCCCACAGTCCTCTCTTTGGGTATATATGGCTTTCTTCATCACTGAACAATTGGAATTGGTTTGGATCATTTCAAGAGAGAGAACTACGTCCATCAGAACTGATCATCATATAGTCTTGTTGTTGAAGTGTATAATGATCTCCTGGTTCTGCTCATTTCACTCAGCATCATTCATGTAAGTCTCTCCAGGTCTCTCTGAAATCATCCTGCTGGTTGTTTCTTACAGAACAATAATATTCCATAACATTCATAAAACATAACTTATTCAGCCATTCTCTAATTGATGGCATCCATTCAGTTTCCAGTAAGAAATAAATATTTTTAAGGAATCTTTGCTAAATTAAACTGATGTAGACTGAAGTAAGCCAAACCCAAGAGGACAACTTATACAAGAGCAACAATATTATAAAGAAAAACAGTGTTGAAAAACTGAATTACTTTAATCAAAAACAACAACCAAAAAAACCCAACCATATTTCCAGATAATTCATAGGAAGGTCACCTATCTCCTGACAAAGTTAATAGACTAAGGTGCAAAAGAGATATACATTTTTGCATATGACCACCTATGTTCCTTAATCCAAGATATTTTTCCCTTTTTTAATTGTGGGAAAAGTAAGGAAAGAAAGGGAGGTAACAATAGTGGTGTAGAAAAAAAGAAAAGGATCATTTAAACATTTTTTCTTAATTCACAGAAGAAAGTTCAGGGAAAGCAGAACTAGGACAGTAAGTAGTATGAAACAGAGATTCATGGTTTCATATAGAATCTTTTTTTTGTTCTATTGTCTATATGGAAATGTTCTTTGTGGGGGGTGCTTATGTCAAAATCCAAAAAGATGCTAGCTTTTTGAGTGATTTAGTATTACTTTCTACCAACCTGCTGGGGCTGATGTAGTTGTTCTCAGTAGCAGTCCAATGGCTCCTATGTGCTATACTAATAATTTGGTTGTTATTATTGACACTTCTACTTGGGTTATCATCACCTCTTAAATATTGGTCCATACTATAAAGGCTGCCCAGCCTTTGGAAGGAGGTGGGAAAGGAGAGAAAACTTGTGAAACATCCCTCTGCTGCAACAATTGTCCACATATCATGGTCTCAATCAGAACCTCATACTGCTGGAAACAGGGAGGTCCCAGATTTATATTGTCTTCCTAGGCTCTGGATTATATCATCTAAATACTCCCTTTCTTGAACACTATTCAATATTCTTCCACTTAACATTTATTACCCAATATATGCAGAGCAATGAGTCAAATGATGGGAATGAGAAAAAGTTCAGAGAACATCCTGTCTCTTGTATTTACAGAGATGATAGTAGTGAAGGGAGTTAAATACCAAGTGTCATAATTATAATACACACTCTAGAATAAGTGAATGAGAGAGTTGGCAAACAAAGCACTATGTAAGATCTGATTGGAATGTCATTTACTGATGGATTATCAGAGAAGGCTTCATAGAGGAAGTGACATTTGATTGGGATTTAGAGTATGAGTAGGAATTCAACAGATGAAGGATGGGAGAGACAAAACTCTGAGCAGAAGGAACAATATGAGCCAAGGAACAGAGGGAAAAGAGCCCAGGGTTTTTTTTTTGGGAGACTGAGAATAGGTAAGTTTGGTTGAAGCACAGCAGGCACAGAAGGGAGCAAGATGAGATAAGGCAAGAAAAAATAGGGTGGTGTCCAATTGTGGAGGTCTTTGAAAACCTTGCAAAGAAATTTTTATTTTACTCGGTAGGTAACAGGGTGCTATTGAAGATTCTGAAGTAGGGAAACATGAACAGATCTTTTCATAAGGAAGATTATTATGGCAGCAGTTTGAAGGATGGATTATAGAGGGAGAGAAAGTGGTAAGAAAAATAAAAAAAAACATTTTGCTATTGCTATAGTCCAGGCTGGTGGTAATGAGACCCTATGCTAGGATGGTGGTAGTAGGAAAAAAATAAGGTAGAGATGACAGACATGATAGTGAGGAAGAAGCAATAGGATTTCAAAACTAATTAGATATGAAAGGGAAAGGGAGAAAGAAGAGTCAAAGGTAACCCCAAGGTTTTTTGGACATGAGAGACTGGGTGAATGGTGATAGTATGAACAGATTTAGTTAAATCAGAAGAAAGAGTGAAAATGGGGAAAAGATAATAAGCTCTGTTTTGGGGTTGGGGAGTTTGAGATGCCAGTGGGTCATCTTGGTGGATCTATTCAGGAGGCAGTAAAAGAGTCTAGTGTTCAGAAGAGAAATGAAGATTAGACAGGAAGATTTAGGAGCTACACAGAAGTAATAAAATTAAAGGAAAGAGAATATAGAGAGATGAGAATAGAGACCAATGATAGATCCTTGGGGAGCACCCACCTTAAAGAGTGAATAAGGGAAGATGAGGAGTTATTGAAGAAGACAAAGAAGAAGCAGTCAGAGAAACAGGAGGAAACTCAGAAGAGTGTGATGTCTCTAAAAGCCAAGGGGAAAGGGAACATCAAGAAGGAGGGAGAAGAGCAACCATGCCAAAAGCTGCAAAAGAATCAAGGAGAATAAAAATTGAAAAAGATTATTAGACTTAGCAGGATAGTTAGGTGGCACAGTGGATAAAAGGCTGAATCTAGAATCAGAAACTCATGTTATGAATACAAATATGCCCTCAAACACTAGCTATCTGGGCAATTCACTAAACCCTGTTTGTCTCAGTTTCCTCATCTGTAAAATGAGATGGAGAAGGAAAGGTGAATCATTTCCATATATTTACCAAGAAAACCCCAAGTGGGATCATGAAGAGTCAGACCTGAGTGAAACAACCAAATAACAACTAGAATTAAAAGGATTAATTCAATGAAACAACTATTTGTTAAGAATCTATTATGGATAGTACTATACTAGATGTTAAGAATACAAAGATGACAGCCCCTCCTTTCAAAGAGTTTATAGTCTATTAAGGTGACATGATATATACAATAAACAAATACAGTGCAAGGAAAGATAGAACAAAAGATAGATCCAGACAATGTACTCTAGGAACATTTGAAGTGAAAAATAAGACCATCTGTTAATTGGGACATTGGGGAAGGCTAAAGGAAGATGTTGTAGAAGATGGAGTACCAAAGACTTGAAAGAAGAGAAGAATTTCAATAAGCAAAAAGAAAGTAATGCATTTCAGATGTGGAAGAGAGTCTTTAAATAGAAAAAGGCTTGAGATGGCAGGATTAGGACACAGAATTAGCCCAATCTAGTGGAACTACAGCACATGTAAAAAAAAGGAGTAATGTGATAGGAAAGGTACGCTGGAGACAAATCTAAGAAGCCTGATATATGAGGCTAAGGAGTTTTTCTTTTCTTTTTTTTTAATCTCATAGGCAATAGAGAGACACTGAAGCATTTGAAATTAGGGAGTTAAATAGTTCCCTAGGAACATTATTTTGGAAGCCACACTAAAGATGAATTAGATAACAGAAGGAAATTCCACAGATATCAAGTAGGAAGCCCTTAAAATATCCCAAATGAGAATTGAGATTATTAAATGAAACAGAGATAGGAACTTGCAATATCACTCCTGAAGGGAATTCTCAGAGAAGGGAACTTTCTCTGCCAATGAAGATTGCTATCCCCTTGACCATTTATTGTCTTACATTTTCTCAGTGAAACAATATATACACATAAGAGATACAGAATAGATACAAGGCCAGGATGGGAGGGAGGCACCAACATCAAGGGGCACCAGGTAAGGTGTCATGATGAAATAGGCACTTGGGCTGGACTTTGAAGAAGAAGAGGGAATATAAGAGGCAGAAATGAGAAAGGAGGGTATTCCAGGAAAAGAGGGATAGCTTTGAAAAGGTATAAAGAGAGGAGATGGGATGTCATGTATGAAAAATTGCAACTCCATTTTAAATGGAAAACAGAATTCAAGAAGGAAAGAAATATATCATAGGTCTTGAAAGACAAATTGGAGACACTTAGCTATAGAATTGTAGATTACCTAAAGGGCAATGGAATGGTGGAAATAAGTGAGCTGCAGAATGTTTTAAAAGGTGACAAGCACAAAAAAATGATGTAAAAGACATCAACAAAGATCGACAAATAGAAAAGGAGGTAGCCCAGTAATATAATGAGAGTGAGTGATAACAAATTGATAGGAGATCTTGTGGTAGTACTCTCGAAGCATTAAATGAATCAGTGAGATATTTCGAGTTAAGGGCCAGTCTTTTTGACTAGAGGAGACCTAGAGAAGTTTGAGCTACCTTTTCCTTGTAAGTGGACTGATCTCAGATCCAGGTGTGGGGCCGTTGGGCGAAGCATTTAAGAGTCAGGGTGCCCCTTAGACCGTAGGGCATGGGTCCTCTGGAATTGTGGGTTGTGTTGATCTGAGTACTTAAGTATTTCAAAATATTTTGTCTTTACAGTATTGTTTTAAATTTATACAATTGTATAGATTGCTCTGCTTCTTTCTCACTTTACTTTTTGTCTGTTCATGCAAATCTTCCCAGATTTTTCTAAAATCATGTCTTTCATCATTTCTTATAGCACAATAGAATTCCATTACACAATATATCAAAAGTTGCTCAGTCATTTTCCCATTGATGGATATCTCCTCAGTCTTCAATTCATTGCCACCATAAAAAAGCTTCCTATAGGGAAACAGAGCCAAGATAGAAAAGTGGTAGGAAGCAGTTCAGTGAACTCTCTGCCACAAACTCCTCCAAACAATTCTAGAAAGCACACCAGACTAAATCATTAGGAGGAAATCCAAATACAGTCACAACGAATCAGGTTTCCAGCCCAGCTCTGCATGGGCAGATTAGCAGTGAGGTCTATAGATCCCAGGGATGGGATTGGGCCAGGAGAATACCTGCCATTCATGGAGAGGCTATGCATCAGGACAAGACTCATAAGGAACACCATTGGACTCCTATTGGATCATTGCAACAGGAACAGGTGTAAATTCGCAGCTTTGACACCTGTTACCCAGTTTTGGCTCCCATATTCAGGAAGGACAAAGAAGGGAATTTGCACAGGGGAATAGTGTTTGCTGGTAGAAAGACTTTAAATGGTGTACTCCAGGAGGATTAGAAACTAACAATAGTTAAAAAAAAAAAAAAAAAGAGGTATGTTTCAGATCCCAGGATTAGAGCTGATTCTTCTAGGATTTAATTTATTTTTCAAAGGAACAACCATGACATGCATCCCAGAACAAAGGGGAGTCTATAATTCTGCCACTCTAACCCAGATGGCTGATAGAAGCCAACTCTACCATCAGTCTACTCTTGTACTGTTCCAAATCCAGGTTCAGAATTTGCAGAATTCAGACCAAAGGAGG
Source organism: Sarcophilus harrisii (assembly GCF_902635505.1). Lineage (NCBI taxonomy): Eukaryota > Metazoa > Chordata > Mammalia > Dasyuromorphia > Dasyuridae > Sarcophilus > Sarcophilus harrisii. The sequence continues at coordinate 148,345,472 of NC_045428.1, read as the reverse complement.
CAACAATAAGATTTGCCCTGGATCAGATTATCCTTGGGCAACTGAAAGCCTGAAAATTCCCAGATTGTCACTGAGATCCTGGAATAACATAATACTCAATGCCCCAAGAAGGCAATAACATTACCAGCTGAGACCTACCCTTCAGAAGCATGACAGAATCTAGCCCTGACATGAAATTTGAAGTCAAGAAATAGGCTTGGATGAATGAGCAAACAAAAAAAAATCAACTAAAATGGTGGCGGGAACTCTTAAGACACAAACCTAGAAGAATGGAATAACTCCAAAACATCTACAAGCAAAGCCTCAGAGAAAAACAGAGCTTACACACAAGTTCAACTAGAATCCCTAGAAGAGTCAAAGCAAGAGTTTTAAATGTTTTCATAACTGGAATGAAAGCTCTTAAGGCAAAAAAAAAAAAAACCTGGAAAAGAAATGGGAGGAAAGAATTGAAGTGGGAAGTTAACAGCTTGGAACAAGAAGTAGAAAACTTTGACTAAGAAACAAATTCTCTGAAAATCAGAATGGACCAGAAAAAAGCCAATGTGGCATCAAGAAATGTTGAAACAAAGTCAAAGACTAAAAAAAAACAGAAAAAATATAGAGTTTCACAGTAAAAACAATTCACTGGAAAACATTTTTAAGAAAATTTTGATTTTAAATTTTAAGAAAAAAGATTTGAATGACATGACTAAAAAAAAAGAGTAAACATCTTATATCAAGAAATCTTAAAAGAAAACTGTCCAGATCTCTTAGAAGTAGAGGACAAAGCAGAAATAAAAAAAATTTATCAGTCATTTCCTGGGAAAAAAACAAACTTCAAAATGAAAACTACTAGGAAAATTATAGTTGAAATCCTCAACTTCTAAGTCAAAGAAAAAAAAATCCTGCAAGCAGCCAGAAATAATTTAAGTATTGAGAAACTATAGTTAGATTCACATAGAACTGAGTAGCTGCCACTACAAAGAAGCAGAGAATGTGGAATATAATATTCTGGAAAGCAAAAGATATAGTCAAGAATAGCTAACCCAGCAAAACTAAGCATAATGCTATGGGGGAAAAATAAACCTTTAAATGAAAAAGAGAACTTCCAAGAATTCCTGATGAAATCAGGAGCTGCAGAGAAACTTTGAAGTTCAAACACAGAAGTGAAGAGAAACATAAAAAGGTAAACATCAATGAACCATGATAAAGGACTAAACAAGGACAAACTGCTTACATTCAAATATGGGGAGATGATACATGTGTCCCCTCTGAACTTTGAATCTGAGTTCATACAGGGAATTTAAATTAGACAAGGCCTGGGAGTGTTTCTATTAAATCTTATTCATCTTAAGAAAAAAATGGAAAGAAAGGAGAAGAGGAATACATTGATAGAAAAGGAAGTCTTAAGGAAAATTATTTCACAATAAAAGTATATAAGTACATACATCTATACAAATAAATAGGAGGAAGTAGGGGGAGCAACTGAAACTTGAAACTCACTTTCATCTGAACTGGTCAAAAGAAGGAAGAATATATACATATATCTACATAAAGAGTTGAGTGCAGAAATAAATTTTATTCAGGGAAGTAAAAGGGAAAGGCAAGAAGGAAAAGCAAATTAGAGAGAAGGAAGATTGAGGAAGGGATTATTCCTAAACAAAACAAACTCTAAGGAGAAAAGGAACTTTTAAGGCTCTTTTTTGAGGAACAAAAATGAGAATCTGAAGGGGGGTCCATAAATTGGGGGAATTGATGTATAAGTTATATGATATATAAATGTGATGGAATACTCAGTATTTAATGTAAAACAAAACCAGGATTCCAAAGGACTAATGATGAAACATGCTACTATCTCTTGAGAGAGGGGTAAAGAACTCAGAATGAACAATGAGAAAAAAAAATTGAACATAAGCAATGTAGAAATTTGCTTTGATTGACTATACATATTTCTAATTGGTTTTGTGTTTCTTATGTTATTAATTGGGGTGAGAATAAGAAGGTGGATCTTGGCTAATTAAAACAAAATATTTTTAGAAAACTGAAAAGAAAAAGAAAAAATACTCTCAACTAATAATAAATGCCACAATGATTCAAACATAAAAATAAAAGAACTGCTATAAATATTTTTGTACATATGGGCCCTTTTCCTCTTTCTTTCATCTCTTTGGGACATAGAACTAATAGAGACATTGCTGATTCAAATAGTATACAGAGTTTAATAGCTTTTTGGGCATAGTTCCAAATTGCTTTTCATCCAGAATGACTGGATTAGTTGAAAACTCTACCAATAGAACATTAATTTATTTGTTTTCCCATATTCCCTCTAGCATGTTATTTCCCTTTTTTGTCACCTTTTAAATTCTGATAAGTTTAAGGTGTTTTTTTAAACTTATTTTCATTTGAATTTCTCAATTTGGAATTTGGAACACTTTTCTCATATGGCTATGGAATCCATGTTGGATTTTTCTCTGAAAATTACCTATTCACTCACATCTTTTAACTATTTAACAATTGAGGAATGGCTCTTATTCTTATGAATTTGAGTCAGTTCCCTATACATCTTAGAAATAAGATCTTTAACAGAGAAATTTATTGAAAAGATTTCTCATTTCTCTTCTAATTTACCTATATTGATTTTGTTTGTACAAAACCTTTTAAATTTTATTTATTCAAAATTGTTTGCACATACCCACAGACATATATATATATATATATATATATATATATATATATATATATGAAGGAGAATCATCTCCTTCAAGTACTGTAACTTCTAGGTTCTTCCATACTCCTCTAGGTTCTTTCATACTCCTCCACTCCACCTTAGCCACACACAAAAATGCTGTTACTCCATTCTCCACAAGTGTTCTACTTCCATGTTCATAAACTCTGAAATTCCCTAATTTAATCACATTCTATGCCTTGTAAACACAAACCCTGACCCTTCACAATGACCTCTAATTCCTCCTTTCCTCAGTTCTTTTCCAGGTCATCACCCTTCAACTAACTGCATTCTTCTCCTTTCCCTATCTTGATCCTTTGGTGAACCAATTCAACTCTACACTGTCTCCCTTGTTTCTCCCTTATCTTATTGCTGACCCTGCCCTACCAAATCTTAGTCTTTGCTTACTACTATTATCAGCTGTCTTTATGCTTACAGATGTGCTGCTGAGCAAAGCTGGTCCACTACAAATTCATATTTACATAATCAATGGGTCTTCAATGTGTCAAAAGTTATCTTTTTATACCTTTCTAATACATTAACTCTCCTACTCACTATAGGGTCTTTCCCAAACGTTTCATCCCTCTTCAAATCTTCAATAACTCCTTTCCCCAACCCTTTCAGCTGAGAACCTTGCCTTATATTTTATTGGAAAAACTGATCTCTCTCTTGTCCTTCCCTCATCAGCTCACTTCAGTCAATTAATTTCTCTCACTATTCTCTTTTACCCTTGTCTTACATAAAGAAGTTGTCTTTTTCTTTAAATGCACATGATTCTGTTTCAATTAATCTTCCTCAGCAGATTGTCCCCATTATCATCCCTACTCTCATTATTCTCAAATATTTCTGTATGCTGGTTGTTTCCCTATTTTCTACAAACACCATCCTTGAAACCAGGATAATTTGGGGTACAGTAATGGCAATACTGTATGGTGAATAACTGTGAATTCAGTAATAATGAGTCAATAAGGATCCAAAATAATTCTGAGGAACTTATAAAAATACTGCCCACATCTAGGGTGAATTTTAATAATTTTAAAAAACAAATGTCAAAAATTTTGTTTACATGAAATTGAGAAATAGGAGGTTATTGCAATGGTGCAGGTGACAAGTGACAAGTGCCTCAACTGAAGTAGAGGTTGTATGATAGAACAAAATGGGGTAGATGTGAGAGATACTGTGGTATCAGCGTCAAAAAGAATTGGTAACTGGATATGAGAGTTGGGAGGGAGAAAAGAGCCATAAGTAACTCAAAGATTTTGAACCTCAGAGACTGTTTAGATGAAAGATGCTTTTTTTTAAAAGGAGAAGTTTGAAAGAGGGATAATTTTGGAGGGAAATATAATGAATCACATTTTGGACATGCTGAGTTGGAGATACTGAATATTCAGAATAAGATGTCTAGCAGATAGTTGGCAATATGAGACTGGAGTTTAGAAGAGTGCTTCTTCTAACTTAAATTGCAGTTGTTTAATGAGGAGCTAATTTACAAACAGCAATATTTGCTTTCTTAATTATCCTATCATCAAAATATTCAACTATACCTGGCCATGTACATAATTTCTTGATTAATAATAATTTACAGGGCAGCTAGATGGCACAGTGCATAACTTACTGGCCCTGGAATTATGAAGACCTGAGTTCAAATCTGACCTCCGACATCACTTCCCAGCTGTGTGACTCTAGGCAAGTCACTTAACTCCAATTGCCTCAAAAAATGGAGAGAAATAATAATGATTTGACACTTCATTTGGTATTTTTTAATAATAATTTGGTATTTCATTATTAACTAATACAAATTTGAAACTGTGAAACTTGGATAAAAAATAACTGTTCTTTGTTTTGAAGAGGTATAGCTCTGCAATATTTCATGGGCTTTTTTTTCCTCAGCTGTTTCTGTGGTATTACTAAATGTTTTGTATATTAGTCATAGATCTAAGCTCTGAACACTGAAAGGATCAGCATTTATGTTATGAAGATCACCTGTGGACTGATACATGATACCAGTAAGAGACTTTAATTGGTATTTAAATTTGGACCAAGTGAATTTAATAAGGCTCCCCAAACTAATTCAACATGTATTTCAATGAAAAAACTATGGTTTCCACTTCTGTGTTCAGTTCTCCTTGTTCAGTTTATATACGTTGGATTCAAAATAAAATAAAACTTTAATTTGAGCAGAGGTGCTAAGATCTGTTTCAGTGCCCAGACACTGTTCTTTTAGTAGTGGGTTGTATCCTACTACATATCATACTCAAGTCACACTTAATTGGATACCTATGAATCTCAGGAAAAGGAATAACTGGCAATTTAAAGTCTGCATTTTTTACTTAAAGAATTTAGTTGAGCTTATTAAATGGAAATTGCTGACTATTGTGACCTTAATGGAGACATCTGAATCATTGCATTAAGAAGAAAGTTAGTTTGAAGAATAAAACAATGGGAACAAAAAAAAAAACTTTTATTTTTCACCATTATCACTCTGGAAGGAAAGGTTATCTAGGGCCATAGAGGGAATAATAAAGGACTGAAAACACTTTACTACTTTTATAAAAATCTATCCATATCTGAACCTTTAAGGATCAAAAAGATCTTGCAGAGTTCCCAAGCATAGTTCAGCTTTCCACACTGTACCAAAAAGGCTCATGGATACCCCAATTCCTATTGAAGCAATCTCCCAAGCTCCAAAGTCTTTTAATAAAGGCAAGACACCTGGGAGAGAAGCCTTCCCATCCTAATTTCACATACCTATTGAAGAGAAGTTAGCTCCCCATGCTCCTGTACACATTTAATCATTCTTTGTGCATGAGTTAGTTTTCTCCCTGTGGGGGAATACACCTAGCTACTCTACTCATTTATTTCCACAAAAGGGGCAGCACTCAGGAAGTTAGAATTTAACCAAATTGATACATGAATGCAGATAATGGGCATGTGTGTATAAGTACAGACAGGCATGAATGTATATGTGCTTATTAATGCATATGTGTGAATCCCAGTAAAATAGTAAATAAGAAAGGAACATCTGTGTGTTCATCATAGACATTACAGAGTAACCCCCAAAATGAATAGGGTCAAAAGCAAGTGGCTTTGGTTCTTATTATAATATATTAATCCTGGCATTTATACATGATTAAATGTAAACTAATTATTTAAATGATAGTATTCTGTGATTTTTTTTCTTCTTTTAAAAATGTATCTTGTTTTTGCAATGATGATTACTGATTATGAATAGTATCATTTCATTAAGTATAGAGAGAAGCATTAGAAGATAAACCAGGTTTTAAAAATCTTGGCAAGATATTCTGATAATAAACAAAGCCATCCCAAGAATTTTCAAGTATAAAAATAGAAAAAGGACTACAAAGAGAAGAAAAATGGAAAGAATTCCAAAAACCATTTCAACAAAATGTTTTCTTCATTAAAGATACTAGAGCCTTCCCTTAGACAACATTACAGACTGATGGAAAAGCATTTGGTTTGAACCACATTTTTACATTGTAAAAACTGAGAGCATCTTCAAAGATTTTATTAGTAAGATACAATCTTTCCAATGCTATTCAACAACATACTACATCTTTACCATGTCACAACATCTGGAGAATATAAGATCCCATTTTGCTTATTCAGTGGAACTACAAAAATTCATTAAGCATCTATTTTATGCCAGCCACTATGCTAAGCAGTAAGGATACAAAGAAAGGATATAAAAAAAAAAAAAAAAAGAAATCCCAGTTTACAAGTCTAATGGGAGAAATAATAAGAAAACAATTATGTATATACAAGATATATAACAAAATAAATTGGGACTAATCACAGAAGAAAGGCACTAGAATTAGGCAAGAAAGGCTTCCTGTAGAAACTAAGATCTTGGCTGGGACTTGATGGAAGCTGGGAGGCTAGTATAGATAAAAGGAGGCAAGAATTCCAGCTGGTGAAAATCTCTAGTCAGATGACTTAGAGGAAAGGCAAGGAGGCTGGTGTCAATGAACACAGACTATGTGGAGATGAGAAAAATGTAGGAGGTGGCTAAGATATGAAGGGTTTTGAATGTTAGAAGATTTTCCATTTAAACTTGGTGGGAAGGAGCCACTAGAGTTTATTAAAGGGGAGTGGGAAGACTGAAATGTTCAGCTGGACTTTGGGAAGATTAATTTGATAGATAAGTATATGATAAACTGAGGTGGGGAGAGAATGGGGGCAACGAAGCCAGCCAAAACACTATTGGATAGTAGTACATGCAGGTCAGGATAAGGGTTTGCAGCAAAGTGGTGGCAGTCAAAGGAGAGAAGGTGGTATATAGGTGGTAGAAGGTGGTAGCAACTATAGAAGGTGGTATATAGTAGAAAAGTAAAAAAGGTATTAGGATTGGGTTTGGGAGTGAGCAACTATTTGAGCCTGGGTGATTGGGGAGATGCCTTTTCATATTCTTTGACCATTCAACTTTGGGGAATGCCTTTTTCTTATATAGTTAAATTAATTCATTAGATAACTTGAATTTCACATTTTTCTCAGAGAAATTTGCAGCAAAGATTCTTTTCCAGTGAATTGCTTCCCTTCTAATTTTAGTTGTATTGTTTTTGTTTATTAAAAACCTTTCAATTTTATGTAATCAAAATTTATCTTCTGTGATATTATCTATATTTTAATTAAATATAATTAAATAATTTAATTATCTACAATTTAATTAATAATATAATCTTATATTTAATTAATGAGAGACTTTTCCCTCATCCTTAGTTAAAAAAGACATTCTCCTAAAGAAAGGTTCATTTACTTATACATTTTGTGTATTTAATAGTGTAATTTATTGTGTATTTAATTGTGTAATTAATATGTAATAATAACCTATTATATTCTATCAACAGCTTTTTGTAGTTACTGATAAAATTGAATGATTTTTATTATGTTACTATTCTGATATGTTTCCTTTATTGAACTCATTGCATTTCTATATAAATCTAACTTCATTATGAGATATAAATATTTTAATGTTATTGTGGAGTCTTCTAACATTGTACTTAAAATTTTTGGATCAATATTCATCAGATTCTCATAGTCTACAGTTTTCTTTCTCTGATTCATTTCTCCTGTGTTCAGAACCATATTTACCTCATAGAAGGAATTTAGTAGAATCACTTCTTATTTTTGCAAACAATCTATGTAATAATAGAATTAATTATTTTCTGAGTATTTACCTGAAAAATTATGTGGTCCTATATTGTTGTTGTCTTTTTTATTTTGAACCTGATGTCCAATAGACACCTTAAATTCATTATGTTCAAATAGAATTCATTATCTTTCCCCCAGAATTCTCCCTTTCCTACCTTCAATCTAGGATTTATCCTGGATTCTTCACTGAATCTCCACCCCCACTCCCAATATATCCAAGCTTTAGCCAAGATTTATCCATTTCACCTTTGCAACATCTCTTCTTCATGCCTTTGACACTGCCCTCAACATCTCATGCCAGAATTATTGCAACAGTCTGCTAGTGAGTCAGCCTGACTCAAGTCTCTTCTTGCTCCAATGAAATCTCTATTCAGTCACTAAAGTGATTTTCCTAAAATACAAGTCTGATCATGTCACCTCCCTACTCAATAATCTCCAGTGACTTCCTATTACCTCCAAAAGCAATACAAAATATTCTGTTTGATGTTTAAATCCCTTCATAACCCAGCCCTTTCTTATCCTTCCAGTCTTCTTTACACCTTACTCCCAAATGTGTATTCTTCAATCCAGTGACACTGGGATCCTGGATGTTGTATTAACAATATATTCCATCTCTTTACTCTGGGCATTTTCAACTTTACCTCTGTGGCTTCCTTTAAGTCCCCACTAAATCCTGGCTTTCACAAGAAGCTTTGCCCTATCTCTCAATTCCAGTGCCTTCTTATCTATCCTTTTTATTTGTTTGCATGTTGTCTTCCCCCTTTGACTGCAACCTTTTTTGAGGGTAAGAATTGTCTTTTGCTTCTTTTTGTGACACTAGTACTTGGTATAGTGTCCAGCACATAATAAGTGCTTGATAAATGTTTATTAATTTGATTGATAGATTTGTTCAATTATTTTTCTGAGACTGTTAAATGATTCACCTTATGATCACATTACTATGGACATTTAATATTTTTGTAAATATTTATCCATTTAATTTGTTAGGAATTTTGATGTCATATAACTTAGCAAAAAATCCTTTTTCCTCTTTTCTTTCTAAAAAATATTAATTTGTTCAAAACTAAATACAAAATAAGAAAAAATTAGAAGAAAGATGAAAGAGAAAACAAAACAAAACGAAACACTGTCATGTGCCCAGCAGAACATCAGGGAGGATTCAGAATATATAACAAAAAATTTCCATTTCAAGAAACCATATATAATAAAAGAGGTTATATTCATTACTGTCCATCTTTTCTTTACTTCCTCATAATTTATTTTATTCTCTGCTGTGTAGTTTTTACTTTATTCTTTTGTTCCCCTTTTTACCCCTCACTTCTCCCAAGCAGGCTACAATTAAGAGTGTGCACATATGCGCACACACACACACACACATTCATACCCACCCATATAGATATATCTACACAAATATGCACATACCTATATGTATATATTCAAACACATACTGACACATACATAAACATGCATCTAAAATAATATTAATATGACTGACATAGAACATAAATTTCTCTTGCTTAAATCTTTTAAGTTTGACTTTGTCTGAAATCAATGATTATTAGCCCTTCTCTTTTTTCCTAATAAATTCTACTCCTGATCCTTGTTGTAGTGTTTATGTATATTTCTTATTTTCTATCCCTACTAATTCTTCCACTTTAATTCTACTCCTTAACTTGCCTTGCTATTATTTAACCTCCCCCACCCATGGATCCCTCCTTTATCTTCTCTCTTTACCCTTTGCTTCCCTCTATTCCATTTCCATTTATTTACACACCTTGTGCCATAGCCATAAATCTACACAGCCCTCAAGAATTCCATCTTACCCTATTCCTTTCTCCTTTGTTTGTTTATAGATTTTGGAGAGTGATACCCTATATGGTATATAAATATATTGTTCCCTATTTAACTCATTCCTTTATGAGTAGGTTTTCCAAACTACCCCCTTTAAGGCCTGTGTCTGGTCTTCCTCTGCATCTCATTCATATAGCATAATTATTTTTACCTTTTCCTAGACAATTTTGTTTTTTAGATTCAGAAGCAAAATATCTTCAAATAAATTTTTTCATTTCCTCTACAGTTGTTATAAATCTTCATTTTTTTCATTTTTTATTTTGGCATTTTTACTTTTTCTCTTCTTTTTAAGTAAAATTAGCCTCTGGTTTTTCTATTATTAGTTTTCCCTTAAAAAACAGATTGTACATTTTTTTTGTCAATTCAATATTTTTTTGTTTTTATTTTTATTTCTGTGTGGTTTTTGAATTTTGTTATTGTTGTTTTTAGCTGAGATTCAAAAGCTTCTTGCCTTTCTAATTTTGTTAGTTTCCTGCCTACTTTATTAATTTGTTCCTTCTTTTTGTTATTGATGTTGATGAATGTTTGTAGTTCAAGGTTTCTATTCAACTCAAGTCTTTTCATTGGGAATGCTAGGAATTCTTGTATTTCCTGAAAAACTTTTTCCCTGGAGAATTATACTCAGTTTTGCTGGGTAAGTTATTTTTGGTTGTGTTTATCTTTTGCCTTTTGGAATATTGCATTTCATCTTCACTGCTCCTTTGTAATGGTAACTGCTTAATCTCGTGTCATCCTGACGGTGGTTTTACTTTACCTGAACTGTTTCTGGTTGCTTGTATTATTTTTTTAATTTGACTTAGAAGCTCTAGATTTTAGCCATGTTTCTGGGAGTTTTCATTTGGGTGTACTATTTTAGGAGGGGACTGCTGGATTCTGCAGATATTTCTTCTTCAATTTCATGGGTATTTTTCTTGTTTTCTTTCTTTTGTCCCAGGTATGACCTCTCTGAGCTCATAAGTTTCAGGTTGGGGTTTGTGTGAGCTTTATTAGCCACTATTAATTGCTGATTATCTATTTATTTTGTACTTCTGGATTGGATGATAAACTTTACTTATGGATTTTTTGTTTGTTTGAATTTAATTTCATCTGGAACTCTCTTCTGATTTTTGCTGGGGTATATATCGCAGAGCTAAATTTCTCAAAATTTCATCAGGTCAGGTTCTGGATGATGAGATGATAGGATAAAGAGGATACATGCAGGTAAAGTGCCCAGGTTAGGATCCTTGTGGTGAGAATCTTACTAAATAGCCCACAATAATAACTGAAATTTACATAGCTTTAAAATTTGAAAAATATTATATATTATATATTTATATAATTATACACATGCATGCATGATATGTAGATATTTTATATGATATATACAAAATTATGTGTATATATAGACACATATGTATGACATATCCACACCACTATATATATGTTTATATGTGTAATTGATAAACATATAAAATATATGTAATAATATACTAATTATAGAATATATGACAAAATTATTGATAATGTAATATATAACAATAAATATATGTGTATACACACACACACACACATATATCCCCAATAGGATTATAAATCCTTTGAGAACAGAGATTTTCATTCTTTTTTTTTTTTTTATTTTGAGCATTTAACATTTTGCCTAGTGCATAATGCTTATTCAATTGAATAATCTCATTTTAAACTTCACAACAACCTTATGAAGCAGGTATTGGTAGATATATTATCTTCATTTTATAGATGAAGGTATTGAAGTCCAGAAAGGTCAAGGACTATATCCAATGTTTTAAAGTTCAGAAATGGGAATTGAAAGGTCTTTCTCACTTTCAAATCTTCCAGATTCCAAGTCCAGTCCAAGACCACTAGACCATTTATCCATCCACTCTAGGACAGGGTATTAAGCATTGGAGATTCAAAAAGAGGCAGAAGACAATTCCTGTCCTCAAAGAATTTGCAATCTATTGGGGGGAGACAACATGCAAACAAATATACACAAACTTAGCTCTGTGTATAACAAACAGGAAATAATTAACAGAGGGAAAGTACAGGAATTAAGAGAGGTTGAAGAAGATTTTCCATAGAAGGTAGGATTTTAGTTGGGAATTAAAGGAAGCTAGGGAGGTCAGTAGTCGTAGCTGAGAAGGGAGAGGGTTCTAGACAAAGCATTTTGCACAGTACTTGGCACTTAATAAATATTTATTGACTGGTTTATTTCTGGAGTCCATAAGTGAATTATTGGTCATATAAGATTAGTTCATGATTGTTATTATTGTTCATTCATTTAGTTGTGTCTGGCTCTTCTTGACCTCATAGATCATAGCCCATCAAGCACTTCTGGAGTTAGGCAATGGATGACTTGGGGGAAGGCTGTAGTCATCAAAGTGGTCATGAGAATTTCAGAATTATTTGGACCATAGGTAGGGTTTACTATCCTCCAATCTTTACACCTTCCCCAACCCTACAGCTACCCCATGCCCCTCACACTCTCATCCTTCCACATTTACCTGGCCATTTCCTCCTTGGGGAGGATTTATGTGGAAGACAAAGAAAGAAAAGGAGGATGGTTCAAGAACATTAAAGAATGTAAATGCTTCAGCCTCAAAGGACCACTTCCTCTGGCAAAATTAGCGAGCTATTGTTTAGGATGCCAAATACCAGGAATTCTTTTGGCTTTCATGGCAGGAAAGCAGTGGCTGCATCTAGCTGGCCTCCCTGGCAAATCTTGTTCCATTATGGAGTCAGAACAGGTGGTTGGGGAAGGGGCTGCTGTTTAATCCCTTGTATCTTCCCAGGTGCTCTCTGCTGCTGCTGCTGCTGAGTGCTACTATTGTCAGACATTTTTGGCAGCTCTTCTGCTCCTGCTGCTCAGGATGGAACATCATTTTAAATGGGTCACTTTCTAAGTCTTTCCTTAAAAAACAGGTTTCTATGCACATATTTTTAATGCCTGTTAGGGTGTTACTTTACCATACAAATACAATTTTAGCTTGATTACTTTTTTCTCCTCATCCCCATTCCACAATTCTCTCTGTGTCCCACAGTCTCTCTTTTTCTTTCTTTCCCCATTCAAATAAAATCATCTAGAGAGAAACACAAGGTACATATCTATTGCTTAGTAGCTGGAGATGGGAACAGCTAGGTGATGTTATAGATGAAGTGCTGAACCTGAAGTCAGTAAATAATCAAAGTTATTAATTACTCAAAGTAATCTTTGAGTTCAAATCTGACTGTGTACCCTAGACCAATCACTTAAACCCATTTGCTTGGTTATCTCATCTGTAAAATAAGCTGGAGAAGAAAATGGCAAATCAGTGCCATAGTTTTGCCAAGAAAGTCCCCAAACAGTGTCACAAAAAACTGAACACAATTAAACAATGACTTAATAAAAATAGTTGGATAAAGACAAATTTCACCCTGGCTTTTCTGGAGGCAGAGATCTAGTGAGATCTTTTTTAGAAACAACTTCTAGGTACATACTCTCACTAATCCCCCAAAAGTTTCTGTAGGAAGACTTGGATAAAGAATATTTTTCTGTGGCAGTTAAATAGTATAATTTATTTATGTTCTGTGTCTGTCAAGATCAAAAATTGAGGGGAAAAGTTTTAAAAGGAAATTGAACAGCAAAACTAGAGAAAAAAAGAAAATCTCTTCTACCTCTTCTTTGACCTAGTCAATAAGATTAGCCTTCTTGCTATTCCTTATTGTTTGTTGGATCTCACTCCAAAACATCACCCCCTAACCATCAAAAGAGTTACCCCTCAAGTTAATTATCTATGGGTCTAAAAGTTTATTGCTTAAAAGCAAATACCCCCCCAAAAGAGGAAGAAACATATCATCACATCCACCATGAGTTAGGACTAAAAAGAATGGGTCACTGGAGCGTATGCTCTTTTACTAGAATGTGAGCAGAAAAAATAAGAACAAGAGAATATTGCCTGGAGTGGATTAAATAAGGCTCTAAAATGGGGAAACAAAGGTGAAACACTGAGCAGCATGATTCAATGTCTTAGGTTAAGGAGTTGGTACTGACCAAAGACAAGAGGTTCTGAAAAGAGGTAAAAGGAGTCAAAGCCGAGACAGACAGAGAGAGAGAGAGAGAGAGAGAGAGAGAGAGAGAGAGAGAACGCCAAATTTTTCTTTAAGACTGGCCTTGTTCTACTTTCATTTTAAATGATAAGTTCCTAGGAAGTTGGACCAATAGTATTTTAGATTTAGTTCTGGATTATACATTGTTCATCTTTACCCTGACAGATGTGACCTACCTTAGTGCAGAGAAATGATTGAATAAGGTTTTAAAGAACAAATCATAATTTTTAAAACATGGTCAAACAATTACCTTAATAACTTTTTTTAAAATAGTGAAATTATTCTTGCATCATTTTAAACTTATGGTTAATGCAAGATGAGTTTTTAAAACAAACTATTTTTCTATTCAGTCTCTAAGCTCAATAAAAATTTATGTGTTTGAAGATTAAGATTTTAAGCCCTGAATCAAAATTTTCTCTGTACTTAAAAAGGATTTCTCTCCAAAGTGGTGGTGAAATAATTTCATAATGAAATAATATTCAGGTCAATTCATAAAACATAGTTTATCTATTCCCCAGTTGATAAGACTCTTGTTGTTTCCAGCTATTCCAGCTAAAATAAAAAGAATTTCCATAAATATTTTTTATACATTTGAATCCTTTTTCTCTTTGATTTCTCTGACATAGTGTCATTGAGTCAATGGATATACAAAGTTTTATGATTTTTGTGGGGGGAGGGAGGGGAAACAAACTGCTTTTCAGAATTGCTAGATCAATTTACAGCTCCAACAGTGAATTAGAATTCATGTTTTCTCACTTGCCAATCCAACAAATTTTCCCTTTTTTGTGACCTTTTTCAATCTGTTTATAAGGAATGTCAATATTATTTTAATTTATATTTCTCTAATTATTATTGATTTGGAACATTTTTATGCTCTTCTTGAAAGTTTCCATTTCTTTCTTTGAAAACTTCCTATTCATATATTGTTTAGGGCATGGTTCTTATTCCTGTTAAATTTAAATCTGTTCTATAATTTATACTTTGGATATTAAGCCTTTTGATAATAAGAGTTTTCTGCAAATATTTTTCCTAGTTAACTACTTCCTTTCTAAATTTAACTAATTAGTCTTATTTGTAGAAAACATTTTAATTTTATACATATTAAAATTGCCTATTTTCTGTGATCCTTTCTATTCCTTATTTGAATAAGGATTCTTCCTGTATTCACAGATTAAAATTTAATTTTTTCTTTGTTCTAATTTATTTATAAGTGACCTTTTGTATCTAAGTTATGTATTCTTTTGAAACTTACTTTGGTATATGGCATAAGACACTGATTTATACCTAACTTCAAGCTACTTTCAGTTTTCTGATTTTTCCAGGAATTGAGGTCCCTGGGTTTATCAAAAACTAAGCTGTTCTGATAATTTAATTCTTTGTGTTGTATATCTAATAGATTCCATTAATTGATTTTCATTTTTAATCAGTACCAAATAGTTTTGATGATCATTGATTTGTAGCATAGCATGAGAACTGATATTGTTAGTACCCTTTCTTCCCAATTAAAGAAAAAATTCTCCAGAGATTTTTGATCTTTTATTCTTATTACAGATAGATTTTATTAATTTTTTCTAGCTCTATAGTTTGACTAGTACAGCATTAGATCAATAAAGAAATCTAGGCAACATTGTTATTTTCATTATAAAAGCATAGCCTAGCCATGAGCAATTACTATTTTATCATTTTTTAGCTTTGTCTCAATTTTTATAAAGTGTCCTGTACTTGTATTCATATAGTTCCAATGTATGTTTTGAGAGACTTTATTAATGTTACTGTGCCAGAATAATACTATATGGAATATGACTGTATAATTAACATTTAGAAATGTAATATTCATAAGCAAAAATAATCAGATAAATGTTATTTAAAAGGTCTTCCTTTACTTCTTGTCTAGGAGATGGATTAAAAATAGCATCATTTTAGCAACTGCCTTGAGTTGAAGTCAGGTGTGCACTTTCTTCATATCCTCTTCTAGCGCAAAGATTTCCTTATTGCTGCTTTCTGAAGTTAAGATAGGACTAAATCCACTACTGAACATAGTACAAAAATATGGCTTTCCCTTCTAAGTTAATTTTACTCAAAAGCAAACCCTTCCATTAAAGGCCAATGTAGTATTCTGTGGTTCATTTACTGCTGCATCTATTCTCATTTGTGGCTTAAAGACATCCTCATTTTCTACACCACCAGTACTAACAACATCACTTTGGGAACACCAAGCATGATCCTTAGTGCTATGACAACAAAACTGCACCACCCATTCCCTCTCCC
This sequence comes from Sarcophilus harrisii, assembly GCF_902635505.1. Lineage (NCBI taxonomy): Eukaryota > Metazoa > Chordata > Mammalia > Dasyuromorphia > Dasyuridae > Sarcophilus > Sarcophilus harrisii. The sequence goes on along the minus strand of NC_045428.1, from coordinate 148,329,400 downwards.
CATCAACCAGACCCTGCTTCCAGCCTCATCCCAGAAGCCATCATTCAGGGAAACAATCATTGTAGAGACAGAACACAGCAGCAGCCTCTACAGTTGCCATTGCCCTTACCCCTTTTGGAATTCATGCCTATGATATGCATGATTTTGTAAACCTTTGGGAATAGATTATATGTTTTGATCACATGTCAATTGGGGAATGGCTCTTATTATTTTTATAAATATGACTCAAATCTCTATACATTAGAGAAATGAGGCTTTCATCAGAGAAACTTGCTTCAAAATTCTTTTCATAATTACTATTGCTAATAGTATATCCCTCTTGTTCTATTCTATTCTCTCTCTCTCCTTTCACTCTGATCCTGCAACCTTACTGTTAATTTTTATTAGATCTATACATGCAAGTTTCTGAAACCCGGTGAGAATACCCTTAAAACTTTTCCTAAGTTTAAAAGAGCGGGTATCAGGCACACTTTTTGCTTCTGTTTTGCTTCTGACCAGTCCTTCCCTCAATGTACCCTCTCTTCTATCTTATACCCCTTTCTTCCTACTTTCCTACAGGTTAAGATAGATTTCTATATCCATACTGAGTGTGTATATTATTTCCTCATAGAGGCAATTTTGATGAAAGTATTATTTACTAATTCTCCCTCCCTTCTATTTCTTCATTTCATTTTCTTAATTTCATTTTACTTTTTAGATATTCTCCCTTCATATTCAATTCATCTCTGTGCCCTCTATCTATACATATACTCCTTTTAACTTCTATAACAATGAGAAAGTTCTTATGAGTTACAAGTATCATCTTCCTATACAGGAATATAAATAGATATATTCCTTTTCCTGATTGCCTCCTTATGCTTCTCCTGAGTCCTATATTTGAAAATCAAATTTTCTATTCAACTTTGGTCTTTTCGTCATAAATACTTGAAAGTCCTCTACTTCATTGAACATCCACCTTTCCCTTTGAAGAATTATACTCAATTTTGCTAGATAGCTGATTCTTCTTGTTGTAATCTTAGCTCTCCAGAATATCTTATTCCAAGTGTTCTAATTCTTTAATGTGTAAGTTGCTAAATTTTGTGTTATCCTAACTGTTGCTCCACTATATCTGAACTGTTTCTTTCTGGATGCTTGCAATAATATTCCTGGATACTTTCATCTTGAGATCTCTTTCAGGAGGTGATCACTGAATTCTTTCAATTTCTATTTTATCCTCTGCTTCTAGAATACAGGGATAGTTTTCTTTGATAATTTCTTGAAAGATGATGTCCCAGCTCCTTTTTTTCACTGTGACTTTCAAGAAGATTAATAATTCTCTCTCCTACATTTATTTTCCAAGTCAGTTGTTTTTCCAATAAGATATTTCACATTTTTTCTATTTTTTAATTCTTTTGCTTTGTTTTATTGTATCTTGATTTCTCAGAAAGTCATTAGCTTTCATTTACTCAATTCTAAGGAATTGTTTTCCTCAGTGAGCTTTTGTAGCTCCTTTCTCATTTGACTAACTTTGTTTGTTAAGTCATTTTTCTCCTCATTAGCTTTTTGTATTTCCTTTTTGTACCACTTTCATTTCTCTTTCCAATTTTTCCTCTACCTCTCTTACTTGATTTTCAAAATTCCTTTGGAGCTTATTCCATGGTCTGAGCCCAATTCTTATTTTTTCATGGAGGCTATGGATGTAGGAGCTTAGGCTTTGTTATCATCTTCTGAGTGTGTTTTGATCTTCCTTATCATCATAGTAGCTTTCTAAGGTCAGAATCTTTTTTCTCTTATTTGCTCATTTTCCCAGTCTTGTTCTTGGCTTTTAACTCTTTGTTAAAATAGGACTTTGTTTCCAGGGGCAGAGTGTAATGCTCTAAGCTTTAGGGATTTTGTATAGCTGTTTTCAGAGATCCTTCTAGGGATCTGTACTGTAAGTCAGAACTGCTCCCCAGGTGTGAATATGGGCAAAGCAACAGAGTCCTGTCACAGTGCTAGGAAAGAGGTCCCTGGAAACTCTCTCTAACCAGCTGTTTTTACCCCTCACTTACCCACTCTGTGTGCTAAAAAGTTCGGAGGCTACGGCTGTCACTGTCACTAGTATTGCCTGGAGTTGCTGATGCTACTGCAGTGCTGTTGCTGCCACTATTAATTCAGTGGTTCCCAAAGACCAATCTGGGGCTGTGCCCCTCCCCCTTTCCTGCTGAGTTGTTCTTGGTCTCTGTGGGCTGAAAGGTATGGAGATCACTACCACAGTCGCCAATTTAGAGACCCCATACCTGTTCTTGATTTCCTGGGGGTCTGGGTTGTGCTGGTGCAATCTGCATCACAACTGTGCTCCAGATTCACCCCAATGCAACAGACTGCTCCTGTTGATCTTCCAAGATGCCTTCAGCTGGGAATTTATTCCTCTTTGTCTTTTTTGTGGGTCCTGATGTTCTAAAATTTATTTAGAGTCATTATTTAAAGTATTTGGAGGAGTTTAGGGGAGAACTCAAACAAGTACCTACCCTCTCTTGACCATCTTGGCTCTACCTCCTGAAATGTGTTGTCAAACAAAATCCTTAGTTCTTTCAGCTGGTTCAAAATCAGAAACAGATAATGGTTTTATTAATGGAAATGACACTAAAGAAGACACATTAACCTTTGCCTTGCTGCTGCATCCTAAAGACCACTGGATCTTTCCATCTGTCTTGCAGCTGGGACCTTCCTATATATATATATATATATATATATATATATATATATATATATATATTATCTCCCACTATCAGAAGATGAACCCCATAGGAGCAGAGATTGTCATATGTCAAATCCTCAGAGCTTAGCATAATCATTAAATAAATCAATTCATTCATTTATTTATTCATTTAGTGACAGCAATATAGATTCTCTTCTTTGGTCAGTCATTGCCCTACTGTTCCCACAGAAAGTTACATTGATTCCTTCTTCTTGGCTTGAATCAACTTGTTCCTTTAAATTACACTTTCCTTTTTGGCTACTGAAATCTTTTTCATTCTGATATTTTTTATTCCAAATCCCATTGTTTGTTACACAGTTTTCAGACTTTTCGGTTACAAGGGCCCTTTATACTCTTAAAAATCATGAAGTATATATACTGCACCCTGGGCCATTGCCACTTGTCTTCACTTTTGCCTTACCACAGGGCTTTGATGATTCAGGAAGAGAGAGTAAAGCTGATGAGTTTAGGCAAGTCTGCCTCACTTAATCCAGTTCACATACATGTCAAATCATCACCTTATAATGACAATGATACTCTGAAAATGGAGGGCAAAAAACACCTCCAAGAGTTTTTGTTTAAATGGATTTTATCTATTAACATATACTGTATAAGAAAAGACAACATCTTGATATTTTAATGAAAACAGTTTTGACTACATAGAACCTATCACCCTTTGAGAACTGTTGATCTATACTACTCAACCTAGTTGTGACATTTGTTGTTTAGTTTTGTATTCAGTGTAGTAGTTTTAGAGTTCTCCATGCCCTAAATATAGCCTGGGCTTTCTAGTATCTATGTCTGTGCTCATGAAACTCCCTGAATTATTTTTTGAGCTCCATCTCATTATTTTTTGGGTTCCTAACCATTCTTTAAAGGCTAATTCAAATATTGCCTCCTCCTAGGAAACATAACCCAATCCCCCCATGTCAAAAATGATGTTTCTCTGCTTTCAGATCTCACATAACACTTTTCTTAAGCCTTTCTTATGCATTTATCATGGGTTATTTTGCATTATAGTTATATGTATGTATGCATCATATTTCCCTTAGTAGTCTGTAAGCCCCAGGAAGACCAGAATTGTCTTATTTAAACTCTGCATCCTTCCTTCCCCCACCAGGATCTCCTAGAGTGTTCTATACATAATAAGTGCCTAATAAATGCTTGCTGAATGAATGAATTATTCAATACCTCATTTCTATTGAATAAATATTAAGTTTTTACTGTATCCTAGGCTCCTCACCAGGAATACAAAGGCAAAAATGAAAGCAGTCTTCCCTCAAGGAGCTTATGTTTAATGATTTTTCTGCTTATAAATCCACCAGCAGGATTAATTTAAAGCAGTTTCCTTTCATTGTATATAATATGCTATCCTATGCTATCTCTGTATTGTTATTGAATTATTTTGTGAAACTTGTCTCCCCACAAGCTAGGCACTCAATAAATACTTGCTGAATGTAGCTGAATATATTTTCAACATGTTTTTGAAAAACATAAAGCAAGTATGTAATCATTCCCTGGAAAACCTAGTTAGGTCTTGGATGCTGAAAGCCAAAAGAATGGGTTGAATTCTCATCCTATGAAATTCTATGGGAATTCTTCCAGTAAGAAAGCTGGAAAAACCCTAGGAGCAGATGGTGGTACTGATTAAAAAAATCTTTGGCTGGCAGAATGTCAACCCCTTCAAGAAATCTGCCAAATGGTTCAAGGGCTTTTTGGGGGAGAAAAGGCAGGTCTGGCACAGGACATCTACCTGAGTGTTGAACTCCAAGGAAGACACTTCTACTGGTGGCTTCTTGCTCTTTAACTGTTAATTACAGTCCCTATTATATATCTCATTTCTGAAAGTCCTTTCCTCTCCTTCAGTTCATAGAATCCTATATCTAGATCTGCAAGGAAACTGAGAGGTCATATACTCCAGATCCTTCATTTTACAGATAAGGAAACTGAGACTCAAACAGATTAATTGACTTGCCAGATATCACATAGGTGATACATAGTAGAACCAAGCTTCTGACTTCAAATCCAGTACTCTTTCCATTGTACCACTTTTCCTTCTTAGTTACAGTAGGGACAATTCCTTTTTCTTCTTTTTTCTTTTTTTAAAAACTGAATTAAATTTTTAAAAAAAATTGGCAGTTCCACTTTTCAACACTGTTTGATACTTTACTTAGTTATTTAATACTCCAGCTTATCATTTGATGGTTTTAACCAATGTTCAAACAAGAAAAAGCTAAGACAGTCATAAAATTGCATGTAGACTCTCAAGATTTCATTTAAAAGTAGTAAATCCCTACTTCCTTCAAGTGAACTCAGAAGACTTATGTTCCAAAGACTTCAGAGAAAATGGAATGGAATGGCTAGAATGATGGACTTAAAGTTAGGAAGCCTTGGGTTTGAATTCTGTGTGACCCTGGACAGGTAATGGCTCCTCTAGGCCTGCTTCCTCATCAGTAAAATGAAGAGTTTGGACATATGACCTTTAAGTTCACTTCTAAACCTAAATCTATAATCCTGTGGCATTTAAAGCTGTTTCAGACTAAGAAATGAAATGAATATTTTTCTTATTATTTTTCTCAACAACTCAGTCAAATGTTCAAAAACAATTTTTTAACAAAACTCATGACTCAGTCTTTTGCTCAATCTACAGCACTAAAATTATCTCAAAATTAGGCTAGATTCTATTAAATCTAAACATTCTTGCTAAAAGGTGATAAAAGTATCTGAAAACTGAAGGGATATCCTTATTTTTTTTAAATTTAAACTCAGTACAACTTCTAATGTAGAAATTCAAGTTTATTTCTGAAAGCTTTTACTTTCAGGGAACAGAACTGACAAAATGAATAGTTTCAAAGATGTTTCTTGAAGATTAAGAGGCCCCTTAATCTCAGACACCTAACAAAAGCTTGTTTAATTTTTTAAGGGAGGAAGAGAAAATATCACATTTGAAACCCTCTATTATATAATAATTGTGCAGATTCAACACAAATAATAACTTGCACTCTGGTCTCAAATCCACAAAGAGGATGATATCAGCCTATTTAATTCTCTAGATTTATTTAAGAGTAGGTGGATAATAATAATAATAATAATAATAGCAACATATAAACATTTATGTATTGTAAGGTTTTCAAAGCTCCTAATAATCATTTTCTCATGTAAATCTCCCAACAATCCAGTGAGGTAAATATTATTGATATTATTACAAAATAATTCATTCAAAATTATCATAAAAGGGTAACATTTTACAGATGGCAAAACTGGGACTCAGAGAAATTTAGTAATTTGCCTAGAACTATACAGCTAAAAGGAGCCTGAAGTGGGATTTGATACCATATTAGACCCTACATGTAATTATGCCTCAGAAATATGTGGGAAGAAATGTGAAATTAGCAGGGGTTTGGGTACAAATCTGGGATCATCTGGCTATAATTTCTTGAACTTCTGTTCTCTCCCTATCCCACTCTTAAACTCTGAGATCTACCTGGATTTCAATAGCAACTGAAGTTATTTAATTCATTTTATTTCCCTTGTGGCTATGCAAGTAGTAGCTAAGACAACTATTTCTGATCATAGATATTTAACTGTCTGACCATGAAAAGAGAACATCGGAAGAAAATGGAAGAAGGTTTTCCACACAATTACTTGAGATGACAATGGCATAATTTTATTGGTAGACTTCTTTATGAAAATCTCTATTATAGTTTCCAGGATAGATAAACATTACAGGGAGGATATATGCAATAATACGCAGGATAAGTAGGAGCATAGGATTCAGGAACTAGAAAGGACTTTATTTTCTCCAAAGCACTCATTTTTGAAATGAAGAAACTGAAGTCTAAAAAGGTTGAATTCCTTTCTCAAGGTCACGGAGGACTGAAGAACAGATCCAAGAATCAAACCCTAATATATGATTTCAAATCTAGTGGTCTCTCTAATACTTCAAAACATATCTTCATACTTTGATATTTTGGTGGAATGAAGTACCCACAGAATATGTCTCTTCCTTTAGATGCAATTCAAGTAACACCTTTTCTTTTCTTTTTTTAAAGTCTTCAACATTCATTTTTGGGGTAAGATTTTGAGTTCCAATTTTTTTCTCCCTCCCTCCCTTACCTCCGCCATCCACAAGACAGCAAGCAATCTGATATAGGTTATACATGTACAATCATTTAAAATATATTTCCATATTATTCATGTTGCGTTCAGTCTCTATAGGTTTTTTTTTTCTGGATGTCAACAGCATTTTCCATCACAAGTCTATTGGGATTGTCTAGGAATCAATATATATAGCTAAGAAGAACTAAATCTATCATAGTTGATCACACAATCTTGCTGTTACTGGTTCTGCTCACTTCTCTTAGCATCAATTCACCTAAAAGTTTCCAGATTTTTCTGAAATTGGCTTACCCATCATTTCCTCTAGAACTATATAGTATTCCACTACATTCATATACCCTAACTTGTTCAGCCATTCCCTGATTGATGGGCTTCCACTCAGTTTACAATTCTTGCCACTACAAAAAGATCAAGCACCACTGTTTACCGGGTCTTTCCTCATTCTTCTGTTAGTCTCTTCCCTCTCTAACCACACATGTATTTAATTACCTAGGATTTACGTCTGCACATGCTTAGGTGTGTACATATTATTTCTCCCTAATAGAATATAAAGTCCTTGAGAGAAAGGGAATATAACACTTTGGTCTATGTATTCCCAAAATCTAGCCTAAAGCCTGTACAGCATATACTTAATAAATGTTTATTGATTGATGAACTATTGATGATACAAATATTTCATTCTTGTGGGTATGCCTTTTATTGGTATAATTACAACCACTCCATAGTTTCTCATTCTATGTGATTCTTTTCAAAATCTTTCTATGAAATATTCATAGAGGATCCACTTAGGGAGCTAAAGTGAAATTTTGGGTGAGAATATGTCTTCCTGTTTAATGCCTTAATATTTCTAATCAGAGGATCCTTGAATGAAGTTATCCATGTAGTTGCATCTTCTCAGGAGTCGTGTATTATTTTGCACATGGATCTGTTGTTATGTTTCTTAATAACTCTGGGGCATTTTAATAATGTTAATGATCTTTCTCATTCTTTTAGAATCATTCTTTCTTTGAGAATTCATGAAAACCAGGAAAAAAAGAAAAGAAAAAAGATGGAGGGAGGAAGAGGCAGGCCAGAAAAAAGGGGAAAAAAGAAGAAGAAAAAAAAAGAGATTTCATGAAAATCAATCACTTATTGGCTTTAAATTCTAAGTGTTTTGGTTATATGTAGTAACTTTTCCTGACTCTTTAGAGTCTATATTACCTTGCCACTCAAATAAAACCCTTCTCTCTAATTTTCAATCTCTCCCTATCCACAAGGTCATTCTCTGCTCCCTATAAACCCATATGTAAAGAAATTTTGCTTGATCCAGTCATCCTTTCCAATAGTCATCCTGCATTCCTCTTTTCTTTCATAATCAAACTCCTAAAACCACTGCATTATCTTCACTTCTTTGACTCTTCTCTTACTGTCTTCTCAAATCCTTACATTCTATATTTCAACCTCATCACTCAACTGAAACTGCTTTCTCCAATGTTACCAATGGTTTCTGAATTGTTAAATCCATCGACTTTTTCTCAATCCTCATCCTTTTTGTATCTTCCTGTATGAAGCATTTCATATTGTTGACCATCTCCTTCTTAATACTCCCTTTTCTTTGGTTTTCAGTGATGCTATTCTCATATCAATCTGTCAAACAGATTTATCCCATATCTCTCACATTCTTCCCTCTATTTCTATCTTTTTTGAAAGTTTCATTGATATGTTTTGATTTTACATTACCAACATATAGATTATTTCCTGCTTAAGAGAAGTCTCTTTTAATGGAATAAAACAGTTATGTAAAATTAATAATACAATAACCTCATCTGAAAACGTCACATTTCACATCTGTAGTACCCCTTACCTATCTATTAAAAAAAGTAACAGAAAAGGAGTTTCTCTCCTTCCTACATCTATCTCATTTTAAAAAAAGAAAAAGAAAAACAAATTTGCAACAAATACTCATAAGCAAAACAAATTCCTTTAATTGACATACACAAAATTATAGATGGTTCATTGTGAACCCTAAATTCATCAGAGTTCTGTAATGGCCAGCATATTTCATTATTGATCTTTGAGAATCATAAATAGTCATTACATTTATCATGTTCATCATCCTCTATCACCATTTATATAGCCACCACTATAATTCAAACTATCATTTCCTTCTGCGAGAACTACTGTAATAATTTCATTACCAGCATTCATGTCTCAATTCTTTTCTTCCTTATTTTTGACTCTTAGAATCTCTTGTTCCTTTCAAAGCTCAGTTTAATTGACACCTACATTATAAGGTCTGTGCTGATCCTTGAGAGTTCCAGAATACTTTGTATTTATCTTGTCTATACTTTGCATTTACTTTAGATCTATTTAGTATTTATCAATATATGTTTCCTTCTTTCCCTCATTGTTTTGGCAGTCCCCTTATCCATGCTTATCATGTAACCTCTCTAAAGTTAGAGAATGTTTAATTTTTGTCTCTGAATCCAATGAGTACTTAATAACCACTTGTTGAGTCTCTATTTCCCATTTTTCAAAGTTAACAGCATGTTTAAATAGCTCACACAGGACTAATAATTGCATGTGGTTTTTTCTCATCTTTATCTTTTCTCATAATTTTATATTAATTTTTATTTTTGCTCTAACAAGTCAATTATCTGACCAGCCACATTTAATTATGAAATTATCCTGAAGTTTGTAACCAGTCATTTCCTATCAGTTGGTACATAATAAATTTCCCAGTTGGGGGTGTAGGGTGATATTTCAGGGTTCATGATGTCCAATGCCTTCTTGAAGAAATAATTCATGATAGGTAGACATAAGACTTTTGTTATTTTAAAAACTCAAAGCATATTTTCCAAAACATTCATTACCATTCTCCAAATTTTATCTGGGCCTTATACTGAACATTAAGGTATATATTGATTTAGTATGGAAGCTGTGGGGATTAAAATGATCTCACTATAATAAGGGAGACTGAGGCAAAGGTCTGAGCCAATGGGACTTTCAAAGTGTCCATGGTTCCCTCCAATGAAGTGAAACTTAGATCTTTCTCATAACATGAGGTTCTCCTCAGGAACCTATTTTATAGGGCTAGATATTGTCATTCCAGAACAGCTATGCCAAAGGCAGAATAATTCCATTGGCTGATAATGTGTAAACAGTATGTCAGCAGGGTCACAAGCTGGGTGAAACAAGGAATTTCTCCACCTAAGATAGACAGGTTTCTCCTTAATTTGGGCAGGAGGAAATTGTACAAGCTATCACAGTCGGTGACCTAAGTGGTCATAAGATGGTTATCTGCTCCTATTAGTTAAGAAATTGGTCTGAAGATACAAAAAAATGTTTTGGGGGACTTTCCATGTAATTGTGATCTCTGCCAAGCTAGGCTTGGTCACTATCACAAGGCAAAAAAAAGGTGGAGGGGCTTTGATTAACTTCCTATAGTAAACAAGTGAACTTAGAATCTGCAGCTCACAACTCTGAGGTTTTATGTACAGAATGTTGCTGTGATTCTATTAAATTGATTGATACTGATTGGAATGGTATAGGGGTCCAAAATGAATTACTTCTTTCAAAAATCTAGTCAAGATCACCACAGAATTCCACTATTTATTAATTTTTTGCAGCAGATATATATCACAATTGTTTTGTTGGTCCTCTTACATAGATTCATCATGAGCACTACAGGATAAAATAACCAAGTGTTCCACAAAATTGTTGTTGCTCTTTGGTCCAAGATAAAACCGACTCTCCTAATTACTTTATTTGGCTCTCTAAGAGATACCTGAAAACCATCCTTCTTTATATCCTCAGGTTTTATTTATAACAAGAATGTCATTTTAGATATGATTCATTTCTTCTCATATTTGTTATATAGAGACAGAGACCAGAACTGTGATCACCTTCTTATGGGGAACTTTCAGATGAGGAAATACCCTCTACCAAAGCAGATTGCTACTTTCTTTATGAAGGAATTGTTTAGAGCAGAATCAGAGATGACTGGGGACTGAAATGAAGGAACAATATGCTAGACACAGTACTAAACAGCAGGGATGGTCTCTGCTCTTAAGGAGACAATATGTAGAAAACTGTAGATATGAGAGATATGCAAAGTAAATAGAAATTAATCTCAGAAAAAGTACTTGGAGAGGGGATAGCTGGGCTCTCTGTAGGGACAGCTGAACTCTAAGAATACACGGGTAAGAGTAGGAATAATTTTTTTTCTTTCTTTTTTTCCCCTGAGGCAATTGGGATTAAGTGACTTGCCCAGGGTCACACAGCCAGGAAGTGTTAAGTATCTGAGACCAGATTTGAACTCAGGTCCTCCTGACTTCAGGGCTGGAACTCTATCCACTTCACTATCTAGCTGCTCTAATTTTACAGGTGTAGTAAAAAGAAGATGTAAGTTAGGAAGGGAGGCAGGGGGCACTGAGGTAATTCAGTAAAAAGATTTTGTTCCCTGGGAAGTTTCCTATATTGATGTAATCCTAAATTTGGACTACTATAGATCTAGATATAATAGTTAGCATTGATATAGATCTTTAAATTGCACCAAATTCTCACAACCCTGGAAGGTAGATACTAGTAATATCCTCATTTTACAGAAGAGGAAATTAAAGCTGAGAGATTAACTGACTTGCTAGATCACACAGCTAGTTAGTGTCCCTAATAGGATTTGAACTGAAATTATCTTGCTTCTAAGTTCAGCATTCTGTCTGCTGAGGTACCTTGCTGCCCCAAATATCTAGAGAGATATGACTGACTATATGTAGATATACAAATATAGATATACATACATATATACATTTTATAAATACTATCTCCATGTATGTATGTTTCTATATAAATTACCTGGTAGTTTATATACAAATATACATATATTTGATAAATATAATATAACTTATATATACATATGTTACATATAATACATCTTTATAAACATAAATATATTACATATAGTAGCAATTTATATATTTTGTACCTATGTATAACAATGTGTATGTGTATATATATATATATATATATATATATATGTGTGTGTATGTATATACATATATATATATTTACAGCTTATGTATCAACATCTGCTGCAAAAAAATGAATAAATAGTGGGATTCTATGGTAATCTTGACTACATGTTTCACAGTAAATATATATTTATACATATAAATATTATATTTCAATATATAATGTCCATTTATCATATAATTTTAATATATATCATTTAATATATAATATATGGTTTGTCTATATTTATACAGATAAACACACATGTATACATACACATATTTACATAATACAGTAAAAGGAAGACTAGGCTTTTCAGTGTCTTTTCTAAAATATGTTTTGTTCAAATGTTGTATTGTCAAAAAACTCAACTTTTAAACAATGGAAGAACTCCACAAAGCTGAAAGAGACACCTAAACATAACCTCTAGGTTCTTCTAACACACAAATTATACTTTTAAAGATACTTTCTAAAGTTCATTTCCTATTTGATTTAAATAGTTGGGTTCTCCTAAGACAAAAATCACTTCCTTTTAGAAATACTTTCTGAAATTCATTTCTTATTTGATTCAAATAGCTGGGTTTTCCTAAAACACAAATTATTCTCTTTTAAACAAGATAGTTTCTGAAGTTCATTTCTCGTTTGACTCAAATATCATTCAGGATATTGTGATATTAAAAGGACTATTTACCATGTACTGTACCATGAGAATATTAATGAGGGTACTACAATAGTAAGAGCCTAAATAACCTATCTTTATTAAATAGGAAATTTTGGTATTTTAAAGTGGCTGATTTTTAAAAGGTAATTTTTTATTCTATTCCAAGATTTATGATATGCCAGCTTTATTTTCTAGGAGGAATGAAGTTATTTCAAAAACCTCAACATATTAAGACATTTAAGTTTTAGTAATTGTCTAATTTTATAGCAGAAAGAAACATTAGGGGACATATTCCAACCCCTTCATTTTACAGATGAGAAAACCAAGGTCCAGAAAGCATTAAGTGATTTGTCTAGTTACATAATTTATTGGTGCCAGGGAATAGGATCTAAATCTTTTAGATTCATCCTAGTGCTTTTTTAATTGCATCATGACATTCAGTCTGAAAAGTTTGCTCCAGAATTCTGGAAATATTTAATTTAAATTAAAAGTAACACATTGAGTAGATCTAGAAGAATAAAATCATATACACATAGAGAAACCATATCAAGATCCAACATGTTATTGAACTTCTTTTAAAAGAAAAAAAATGCCATATGGTAACCTTACAGCTACATCCTCCCAACTTGATATGTTCAAATGCACAAATTGGGTCTCCATAGAAGTGACTACCTTTTCAGGTTCTAGGATATTCTGTATGTCTGAATTCTTAAAAGCATAGTTCATGAGTTTCTATTGGTAAGTTATCTTTTAACAATGAGTCCATAGATAAAATTAGCTCAATGCAAAGAAATTTACTAAAAATAGGACAGTAAAAAAAGAATGCACAAAAAGATTGCCCCAATAAACCTGGATGAATAGTTCTGCTATTAGATGCTATAGATTATGGGACAGGAAATGAAAATTCCTTCTCATTCCCTCTCCTCTTCTCCTACTCTCTAGTATAAGTAAAGAGCTTATTTTCCACAAAGTTGTTCATGGCATCAATTCTCTTAAATTATGCTGGCTAACTCCAGGACTGGGAGTCTTAGCTACTTAATGGTTTCCAAAGGTATGGATAGTTTTCAGCCAGTCAATCCTAAGATTTTCTTTAATTAAATTGGAGAGAAACATTTTTGTATTTTGTAAGGGGCCATAAGGTACCTATATTTACAATTAAATGCCACATTAACACATTAATATTTCAGTACATCTATGTTAACTACCCTTTGTTTTTTGTAACTACATCAGCTTTTGGAGAAAGAAATAATTGGTTAATGAAAAGACACCTAATCAACCCCACTGTACTAAAGTGGAAGTAGGTCCACAGGTGTGACATGCTGCATATATTTTCAAACTTTTTTTAATGTATTATTGTTTTGCTGATTTTTTGTCTCTTCTTTCTCTTTTTCTTTAAAAATAATGTTGAGATATATGAGATTTCTGAGGATATAATGAGAGAAAGTCTGGTGATATACATATAAAGTAAATCAATTCAAATTTATTTTTAAAAATTTGTAAATCTTAAAAAAAAAATTAATTGGTTAAAAGCCAACTATTTTTCCTGGCATAAATTCTTGAACTTGTCTGAAAATTGGCTCTTAAATGGAAAAAGATTAGAAATCAGTAAAATGTGAATAACTAGGGAGAGGGGCAAGAATCCAAAAAGTACAAAATTCTGGCAATAGAAAACAGAAGTTATTTATATTCCTCCTGCTCCACCTTTCTTCTAATAAGAAATTCTATTACCATTACCTTTTTGTTCATAGCCACACCATCTTCACAGTCTAATACAGCACAGTCTACATTCAGTGATGGTACTTTCTGTATTTTCTTCTCATCATTTCCAGGAACATACAGTACTGCCCTCCTCGGAGTGTACTTGTGATTAACTGAAGAACAATAACCAATCTTGAAAACATTCACTGCCAGAGAGAATTTCCTGCAAGAGAAAAAATTTTAATTTAGGTTCTAAATTATTTCTAATTCCCTTTAAGAGTTTAAATCTTCCTTTAAGAAAAAGTAAAATAGAAATCATGGGTGACTATTGGTGGCAAAGATTGATGAAAGTTAAGAAAAGTGACAATAGGAATAAGTAAGCAAGTAAGAAAATGTTAACTCAAAGTGATTTAACTAGGGTTTAAAAAATAAGAGTGCATACACAATCCTTTAAAAAATGATGTGGTGTGAACTGATGCTGAGTGAAACAAGCAGGACCAGGAGATCATTATATACTTCAACAACAGTACTATATGATGACCAGTTCTGATGGACCTGGCCATCCTCAGCAATGAGATCAACCAAATCATTTCCAATGGAGCAGTAATGAATTGAACCAGCTACACCCAGTGAAAGAACTCTGGGAGATGACTAAAAACTGTTACATTGAATTCCCAATCCCTATATTTATGCACACCTGCATTTTTTATTTCCTTCACAAGCTAATTGTACAATAATTCAGAGTCTGATTCTTTTTGTACAGCAAAATAATGTTTTGGTCATGTATACTTATTGTGTATCTAAGTTATATTTTAATATATTTAACATCTACTGGTCATCCTGCCATCTAGGGGAGAGGGGGGGGGGGTAAGAGGTGAAAAATTGGAACAAGAGGTTTGGCAATTGTTAATGCTGTAAAGTTACCCATGTATATATCCTGTAAATAAAAGGCTATTAAATAAAAAAAAAAAAAACGTTACATTGAATTCCCAATCCCTATATTTTTGTCCAGCTGCATTTTTTATTTCCTTCACAAGCTAATTGTACAATATTTCAGAGTCTGATTCTTTTTGTACAGCAAAATAACGGTTTGGTCATGTATACTTATTGGGTATCTAATTTATATTTTAATATATTTAACATCTACTGGTCATCCTGCCATCTGGGGGAGGGGGTGGGGGGTAAGAGGGGAAAAATTGGAACAAGAGCTTTGGCAATTGTCAATGCTGTAAAGTTACCCATACATATAACCTGTAAATAAAAGGCTATTAAATAAAAAATAAAAATAAAAATAAAAAATGATGTAGTGCTAGATATAGTATGACTTTTGGTTAGTGTGACGTGGTAAACAGAGTATTTCATTTGGAGTTTGGAGACACTTCTACCAGGTATGGGATCTTGGGTACGTAAATTCTTACATGTAAAATAATAATAACTTTTACTACTCCAGAGGGTCAGATATAATAAGTAATATGTATCAGGGGTTTATAAAGCTTAAACCAAAATATTTTACTATTAGTATACTTTTTTAAAAAAATCATTGTTTTCATTACTGGTATAGTGTTCAAAGTATCTATTAAAAAGAAGAAATTAGTACTAGAATATACAATAAAACAGCAATACAATCCTATGATGCTAAGAAAAGAGAAAATGGAAAAGAAATCATCTTGATTTCTTCAAAGGGTAGCAGTCCCAATGAGAGGAGATTTTGAAAGCATTTTCCCAGCCAAAAATCTCTCTTCTCAAATGGAAAAGGCATAATTATCCAATTAAATAATATAATGACCTGCTCATAGTCACATATCAAGTGTCTGATAGAGGTAGTTCATGGATCCAAGTATTTATTAAGCACTTATTATATGCAAAGAATTAGTGCTAAAAGCTGGTGATACAAAGCCAGACTAAAATATGGTCCTACTCTCAAGGAGTTCACATTCTAATGGGGGAGAAAGTATGAAAACAACTATATTTACACCAAAGCTTGTATAGAGAGTAAGTGAAAGGCAACCTCAAAAGAGACAGAATGGGGGAGAGGGAGGAAAGGAAAAGGAAGATCTTTATATATATATGTTATATTACATATCATAAGAATATAATACAATATATTATGCATATATTTATATAGTACTTCTATGTACCAGGCATTGTGCTAAGTACTTTATAAATCTATCTCTTTTGATCCTCACAACAACCTTGTGATATGAGTGCTGTTTCCCATTTTAAAGTTGAAACTGAAGCAAATAGGGGTTAAGTAATTTGTTTACAATTACACAGCTAGTAAGTTTTTGAATCCAGATTTGAACTCAGGTCTACAGGCTCAGAGCTCTATGTATTTAGTTGAGGGGATTGAGATTAGGAAGAGTAGAAAGTATAAACTAGCAAAGACTTCCAGCAGGAAGCAAAAATTGAGCTATAGTTTGAAGGAAGTCAGGGGAAAAAAGAAGTGGAATAGAGGAAGGAGACTATGGCAGGGATAGGGAAAAGCAAATCAAAATGCATGTGAACACAACTAGAAAGTACATTGTATGGTGCATGGAATAAAGTATAAAAGGATAAGAAGACTATAATCTATGAAGAGCTATAAATCTCAAATAGTGGATTTTATGTTTAATCCTAGCAGTAATAGGGAGTTACTGGAGTTTATTGAGTGTGTGTGAGAGTGATATGTTCAGATCTGTACTTTAGAAAAATCACTTTGGCAGCTATTTGGAGAATGACTCGGAAGCAGGAGAGACAAGATAAGGAGACTAACCAAAAAATTATCACCATAATCCAGGAGTAAGGTGAGGGATTGGACCAGGGTGATGGCGGTGTCACAGGAGAGATGAGGGCATATATGAAAGATGGCACAAGGGTTAAAATCACAAGGTTTAGGAACAGATTGGATATGTGGGCTAATGAAAGTGGGGAGCTGAGAATGATACTGAGTGTCTGTAAGGATATCTGGGTATCTGTAAGGATGATGATGTCCTCAATAGTAACAGAGAAATTGAAAAGGGAGATTTGAAAGGAGACATATTAAGATCTCTTTTGGACATAATACATTTGAGATATCTATTGGACATCCAATAGACAGTTGGAAATGGGGCTGGAGCTTGGGATAGAGATTTGAATTAGATATATAAATTAGCAAATTATCTATAAACAGATAATAACTATACTTGGAATATTTGAAGTGATTCCCAAGTGAGACAATGTAGAGGGAGAAGAGTAATGGGCTTAGGACAGAACTTTGGGGGACATCCACAATTAATAATGGCAACATGGATGGAGATCAAATAAAGTAGATTATGAAGGAAGTCAGAGAGATAGGAGGAAAACCAGAAGAGAACAGTGTCTTGAAAACTAAGAAGACTTGTGTAACAAGATTATTGTATAAATATGTATACATATATTGGATTTACCATATATTTTAATATGTTTAACATATTTTGGATTACTTGCCATCTAGGGGAGGAGATGGGGGAAAGGAAGAGAAAATTTGGAATACAAGGTTTTGTAAGGGTCAATATTGAAAAATTATCCATGCATATGTTTTGAAAATAAAAAGCTTTAATTTAAAAAAAGAAAACTAAAAAGAAAGAATATGCAGATCAAGATTATCAATAGATAACTTCAAAACTAACAATATGACTTCATATCTGAGCAGTGGAGGATGATAGATTCTAGAAGGATTCAGGAATTCTAGATATTCTTTAGCAATTATAGATAATCCTGATCCTAAGTCCAGTTCCCTGTTCCCATCTTCTCTTTTCTTTGTTTAGCTAAAGAGATTTTTCTTTTAAAGATATTTCCCAATATAGACCAGCTATTTCAAAATCATTATAAATATCTGAGAGAAGACCAGGTTCATAACTAGCATATCTAGTATAGTTTGGCTCCGGGTCAAGAGAAAGGGTAGGCAGGAGAGATAATACATTAAGGCATTTCTATCTAATGAGAAAGTGTCCTTATAGTCATCAGAATCCCTGAACCTTGCCTTTAATCTCCCACTGGATTATATTACTATGTCATGAAACTATGATTGATTTCCCTCAATATAATCACCTAATCCCTCTATTTTTTGAACTAGATGAAAATATTGCAGTTCTGATAGTAAACCAAAAAAAATTGCTCAAAGTATAAGTTGTGAAATAAGAGTTTCAGCATAACATTTCTTTTAGGAATTTTATGACTCCTTGGATTGAGCTTCTCTCCTGAAATGAACCATCAAGTAGATCAGTCTATTGATAACTTAGACCACTAATCCTCCTACAAAACCTAATACCATGCTTGGAACACAGTGGATGCTTTATAAATGCAGAATATTTAGTCAGATATTACTTGGAACTGGACATTTCTAACATATATGACCTGCCAGAAATGAAATAAAAAGTTAGTCCCTTCCAAGTCAACTTAGAAAAACTCATTCAGGCTATTACTTCATGCAACGGCAACTATATTTGATGGAAGTAGGGAGCAGACATGGTGACATCAATGAGGCTGTTAAATGGGAATTAAGTTTCTCCTTTTGTGACTTTTTTAATATTCCTTTTTTACTTTTCTGGGAGAAAAGAGCTTTGTTTTTCTCCAAAGAGTAGAGCTGGGTATTCTCTCTGTCTCTCTCTCTCTCTGTCTCTCTCTGTTTCTCTCTGTCTCTCTCTTTCTCTGTCTCTCTCTCTCTGTCTCTCTCTCTCTCTCTCTCTGTGTCTCTCTCTCTCTCTCTGTCAATAAATTTTTGGCCCTCCTTTCACACCAAAGAAGTCTAAATTTTTTCTTTTTCTTTTATGGGGTATAATACCTTATTTTAAAAGTTGGGTTAAGTATTTGTTCATAAACTCTGTATCATCTGTGGCTTCTACAAAACTCTCCTCAAATTCTCATTTTATTTCTTATGCTGACCCACAATATGTCAAGAACATGTTGGGAAAGTCTATGGAATGAATAATTGTACTTCCTTTCACTCACTTTACAATACAGTCAAATTGGTTTTTTCTCTGTTTCCCATACAAAGTTCTCATCCCTTTTCCATGTTTTTGTACCGATTCTCTCCCTTCCCTAGAATACACTCCCTTTTTGTCTCTGCTTCTTAGAATTCCTAGTTTCCTTTAAGCTCAGCTGAAGCCTCACAAGAAATCTTTTCTAACCCAGCTGCTGATACATCCCCTCTCAATTTTCCTATATTAAAGCATATGCAAAACATTTACAAAAATAAATACAAGGCTATATTGACAGTAGTTATTTTGTATATGTATGCTTTTAAATGGTTTTATATGTACGTGTTGTCTTCTCCAAAAGAATTAAGGTCCTTGAGAGCATGAGTTATTACATTTCTACACACAGCTAATAAGTGTTTGAGGTTGAGTTTTAACTTGAGTTTTCCTGATTCTAGGCCTGGTACTCTGTCTATTCTGCCATCTACCTGCCCAGAGTAAGGCTTTGCTTTAATTCCTGATATAATTCTAGAGTTTGTTATAGAAGTGGAGGACTTTTATAGGTGGAATTTTGCAGATGGTATCAGACACAGTAGAAGTGTTGGTTGTTTTACTGAATAATTTTTTTCTTTTTATATCTTTGTTAAAGATAACACTTTGTTTTAAATTTTCTTCTCCCATTTGTAGGTATATAACTAGAAATGATTGTGCTATAAAGGATACTTATAAAAAAAAAAATAAAGATTTAAATGAAAGAAATAAATCAAATCAAAGAAAATAGATGACATTTTCAAGATCCAAAGTTGCTTTTTTTTGAGAGGGTTGATGCCAGGCTAATCTTTTTTTGACTGGGTTATTAGATGGAGAGATCAGGGAAATATCATAAACACTATATGCCTAGTTTCTAGTAAAGCCTTCAATAATCTCTTCCTATCCTTATACACAAGATAGAAAGTTGTAGTTTAGATGATTAAACAATATGGCAGTTTTTGAAAAGTCCAAAACAAGTATAGTCATTAAGAAGATGATTTTAAGTCAAAGGAAAGTTTTTCACAGCATGATCCAAGGCAAAGATATCCAATTTAGATTATAAAACTCCTGACTGTGTAATCAGATTAAACTGTAATTTGAAGATGTTTAATAAAATAAATTTTAAAATATATTTTATATGTACATGTAAAATGTTTTATGTATATAAAATATATTTTATAATATAAATACATATATAATAATTTATAATGTAAAATATATTTTAAATATAAATTATAGGTATTGTTAATTTGAGACTTTCTAAGTCAATATGAGGGCAGCCAAGTTCTGCAAATAGAGCACTGGCCTTGAAGTCACTTACTAGCTGTGTGACCCTGGGCAAATCATTTAGTCTTAGTTCCTCATTTGTAAAATGGGGACACAATGGAGAAGGAAATGGTAAAGCACTTCAGTATTTTTACCAAGAAAACCCAATGAAGGAAGTCTACAGGGTCATGTAAAGTAAGATATGCCTAAACAACAACAAAAAGTAATATATAGTCCCTCAGGGCCTACATTTGAGTTGGATATCAGTGACCTAGAATTCTAGACATGGGATCAAAGGGAAAAAGTACAAAGGAATTTTGGATAAGGGAAGCATGCATGCAGAAAGATCCAAACCAAGTATATTAACGCCCAGAGAACAAGAGAAGTACCCGTCCAATAACTTTGTCTTATTTAACATAGTTATCAATTATTTAGATGAAGGCTTATCTAGTATATTTATCAAACCAAAATTTGAGATGATGTAATTGGGAGGGGCATCTAACAGAGGTGAATGTTTTTGTATCCCTAGCAGTAAACACAATGCCTGGCAAACAGAAAGTGCATAAGCAATATTTTTTTCATTCATTTATTTATCCCTTCATACACCAATAAATTAAATTATAAGGGAATGATTAGCATTAAGGATATAAAATTTAGGAGGGACAAGACTGGTATTTTAAGAATCTCTAGATCTGTCATGTAGTAGAAGGATTCAATCACTCTATCTGGTCCACAGTATGGGTGGAAAGATTTAGGATTATAGTAAAGACACATTTCCTTATATATCAGAGCAAAACCAAAGTATAATGCCTAGAAGGTACTTACTGGAGGTTTGCAAAGAAGGCTACATGACTATTTGTTGAGTATAGCTTCTAAGATTCTTTCCAAGTAGGGGTGAGGTCAGCAGTTGGTAAGAGATCCAAAGAACAGGTGGTTGAGTCAAAAAATAAGTTGAGGAATATTTAAGATGAACTCAGTCATGAAAAGACTGGGATGGAGGGAGAAGGAAGCTCTGAGCCAAGCTCACTCTCTGTTCTTTCCCCACCTCCGGCTGTTTAAAAATCTGTTCTATGTGTCACTTGTGTACAGCCCTCAATATTTGGTTTGAATACAATTGCAGTGGGTGGCAAGAAATAACTTATTTTATTTTATCTTACATATTTGAAGTTAGGGCCTCTTGGTATTCAGCATGTAAATTTATTCAAACAATATGCAAAATAAGGCCTTTGGATTATCTGAGAGAAAAAAATA
This sequence comes from Sarcophilus harrisii, assembly GCF_902635505.1. Classification (NCBI taxonomy): domain Eukaryota; kingdom Metazoa; phylum Chordata; class Mammalia; order Dasyuromorphia; family Dasyuridae; genus Sarcophilus; species Sarcophilus harrisii. The sequence continues at coordinate 148,307,754 of NC_045428.1, read as the reverse complement.
TCTGATAGCCTTATGGTGGGTACTCTCTATATGGAGTCCTTTCTGTAGTTTAGATGCCCTCTGTAGAGTCTATGGGTCCTGTCATCTGAAAGAAGACCCTTCCTCCTGGTGTTTATCTGCCCTCTTCCTTTCCTCAATCTTTTTTTTTTTGCTGGGTCCATTTTGCTAGCATCATTAGTGAACTAGTTCTATCTTATTTAATGTCAAATATTTTATTGACAGAGAATCCCTTTGCTCAGTCTGGAAAGAGCCTAAAAGGTCAGTTCATCCTATCCTTACTTTAACAAATATGGAAACAAAAAAACGTGAGAAGTGGAGGGATTCTGAAACAGCTCAGTGAAATTCAAACTCAGGCCTAAATTAAATCCAGGTGCTCTATATGGAAGGCTCTTTCTACTACATTCCAGGGACCTCAGACTTATCTATGGCCTCCTGGATATAATAAAATTACAGTCAAGATTGTAGCAGATCTTTTTAAAAATCACATTTGAAGAAATAATTTTTAGATAAAACATTAAGATTGACTGAAAATAATAATTATAATAACATTTAACTGGTCAATAATATATCAGCAATTTACTAGATTGTGCCTCTATAAACCATTCTATTCCAAAGCCATTTAAGTGATGATTTGATACCCATCACAAAGTTACCCATTAGAGGCTATAAGCTTTGAGCCTGAGAAAGGACTGAGCATTTTTATTTGGTATTTATGGGAATATAGGATAGGGGATTGGATCTGGGGTTTCACTGATATAAGGAATTCCTAGATCACCAAACTAACCGTAGACCAATATTTCCTTTATAATTTATGGGTGTTAGGAGTTTCTTAGAACAGAAGTGTCAAGGATTAATGGTCAAACATCTACCATGGGTCAAAAGGTTTTCTTGCCTTATCAACCATGCCATACTGCCTCTCATTTTGGAGGAAGATAAAATATACACAATAGGAGGAGCAGATCATTCCAGCAAGTACAGGATGCTGGGTATAAGAAGGTGATGAAAAATGTGCTACATTCAGGGATGATTTCATAAAGTGAGCAGAATTGGCTTTAAGCTTTCTTTTTAGCCTTCTGCCCAAAGTATCTGTCAATGTGTTGCAAGGGAAAGCCATTAATCAGGCTTCTTGGATGCCAAATGTAAAGAAATAATTGACCTTAGCACCTAGTTATCAAGAATAATCTGCTTCAAGAGGAAGCTACCAAATGGACCAATTTGTTGGAGATAGGGGAGGGAAGTAAGGCTACTTCCTTATCAGTGGTCTCATGTAGCCTAGTGAGAGATTCTTCTATGGCATTTAAAAAGATTTGAGAGACATTTCTCTGTAATTTAACCATTTTATTAATAATATCCGTATTTCAATAAAAGATAGCATTTGGCCATCTCTCTCTTAGGCCAAAGATCCCTCATGGTGGTGAGCTCACAGTTTATATGTCCTTGAAAGAACAGGTGCTCCTGAGAGAGGCAGTCAACTCTGATTGGTTAACAATTAATAGGAAAACAAATATTACAATGAGAGGCTAGGCTATATAACAATGAGGATTTTAGGGTACATGACTTGGATCACCCAAATTTTTGTCACAGAGACTTATTAATTTCCATCTTACCTGTCTGATAAAAGGGAGAATCAACATTTTCCAAGAGCTATCTGAGCAAACACAATGAACTGGGTGTTTGCTCATTGGTGCCTTCACCCATTAGCCCACACTTAGTATTTCTTTTTACTGTATTTGATTAGATCTCAGTCATCCTAGCTGGGTCTTTTAGAAAGTTTGATTTCTGGATGAGGAAATAGAAAAGGGAAACAAAAGAGTTATTTTTGTTGTTGTTCTTTTGTACTTCATATGCTGCAAGAGGACCATGACATTAGGGAGGTGATGTGATACCATGAAAGTGAATTGGACTTAAGTGAGTGAGGGCTGTGCAAAATCACCTGACTCACTTTTCCCTTCAGAGGCATCTGGGTTCAGTGGCAAGATATAGATCAGGAGAACTGGAGATGACCCTGGATGAAATGGGAGACCTTGATCTTTTTAAGCTAAGGTCTTCAACAGGTCTCAGTTTGACTGAGGCTGCACCTATTCATGGATTAAAGCTAGGTAGCAACTGAAGCAAAGAATCTCCTCTTTCACCTAAAGCAAAGAATGTTTGAGATAGGACAACCAGCCCCTCCCATCCCAGGAAGCCCCATAAACCTAATAGTTTCTATCAAGACAAAAGCAGGAACTCAAGGCAAAAATTCTATAGTTCTTTTCTTAGAACTTTGTAGAGAAATAATCATTTCTCTTAACTCTGTGGTCCTCAAAAGATGGGGGTGTTTCTGCTGACACTTGTTTTAGCCATATTTTTTGATGCTTATTTGAAGACATAAAACTTAAGTTAAAAATTTCTGGTTGCATTTATGATGGTCCAACTTCAATGTATGTGGCTATGGATGGCCATGTGCTGAGTTTTGCAGTATATAACAAACATCACTACTACTCATCACTCAGTATCTGATGGATTCTCACCCTACTGAAAAATACATGTGGCCATAATTCCCTCCAAATTAAGAAAGATTATGGAGCTTCTTGTGGAGTTCAGGTGTCTTGAGAGTAGAGTAGTCATCCATTTAGAGTTAATTGGGGAGGAGAGAGGTGATGCAATATTATGAGAATAATAATGATCATAATCTATAGATATGTGAGATAGCACAGAATAGACAGAGATGGATGGACAAATAGATGATTGATAAGAAATGGATGGAGACTGATGAGAAAGATGGCTATATATTGATAAATAATATAGATGGCTAAAGATATGCTTAGAAAGATAAGATAAATTAGATAAGATAGCTGAATAGAGAATATGGATGAGACAGATAAATAGAAATAGATGATTAGATAGGATAGTTGGAAGTAGGATAAATTAGTGGGCAGAAAAGACAGATGGGATAGATGAATAGAGAGATAAGATAGACATATAGATAAAAGAGATAGAATAGAGACTTAAGATAAAAGGGTTAAATGGATAGATAATTGAGGTAGATGAATAAAAAGAGATGAAATAGATATATAGATAGGTAGATTAGTTTAGATAGATAGATAAATAGATAGACTACCAGATAAAATAGATGAGAACATAGATAAATCATTTAATAAGCATCACTATATTCCAGGTATTGTGATAAATGCTAGGAATACAGTAAAACAAACAAGAGAGTCTTTTGCCTTCAAGGACTTTATATCCCCAAATGGAAAGACAATCGGTAAAGGAAAGATGAAAATGAGAGTAAAGAGAAGCAGATGCTGATGGTGAGGAAGTAAAGTCCAAAGAATAAGTCAAGTCTCCTGGAATAGTAGATAGGAATTAGCCCTTGAATTAGGAAGACTTGGATTCAATACCTCAAAGATATACTAGCGGTGTGACCTTGGCATGTCACTTAATCTCTCATTGTTCTAGAGGCCAGTGCTATCAAACTCAAATGGAAAGGGGGAACCATTAATCTATATATAAGGCTCCCTAGAGGCCACATATTTACTTCATTTTAAAATGTAATATTATCTATTTATTTAATTAATTTAATGTAATTAATTAATTACATACCTAATTATTTAAAATTTATTATATATATTTATATATATATATATATATTTAAATATTTCCCAATCATATTTTCATCTGGTTCAGGTTGCATTCAGAAATGTTTTAGACCTTGTTTGATACCTCTCTTCTAGACAATTCTCAAGGTCCATAAGTTACAGAGAAGACAACAACTTGCATTGATAGAATTTCATCTGGGAGTCTTTAAATATCATATCACACACACACACACACACACACACACACACACACACTAAATAGTATGTATCCACCTAGATTGGTGGATAGAATCTAAAAGACCTCTATTCAATGCTACTTCAGACATTTACTATTTCTGTGACTCTGAGTTGATGACTCTAAGATCTCTCTGAGGTAGAAAACTATGGTCCTATGGATCCTCTAACCTTCAAAGGAAGTCTGGTGGTATAATAGAGCATTTGATTTGGGGTCAGGAAAACTTGGATTGTTGTGTCAGCAAAGGAATCACTCACCCTAATATAATCATGGATTCCTAAGTATTAAAATTTAATTTCACTCATTTTTTCCTTATAAGTATCCTGCTTTTTTTTTGCTAAACAATAAGTCCTGGGTACTTTTCAAACATATTTTATTATCTTCAAAATAGGATTAGGAGTAACTGTTCTCAGGCAAAATTATTATTATTGGACATTTGTACAGTTTAATTGCAAACAAAGTTCCCAAACAAATTGCTTTTTTGCCAACTCTTATAAATATTCATATAGAAAACCCTGGGGATAAAATTAACTGTTAATAGTGGAAGGCTTAAAATTGTGTTATTAGTATAGGAAATAAAGGAGGTAGAAAATAACAGAAAAGATTAATGTAACATTAGATCCATATCTGTAACTCCTGCAGCTCTGAAAGTATGATTTAAAAAACTAAATCCAATATTTTCCTCTAGCCAGAAAAAAGTAGCTAAAACAAAAATATGCTTTGGCAAAATTAAGTGAACAAAATTAATTTTTATATCCTTCCATTTCTCTTCTCAAGTCTGTCCTTCCAACTTTCCAGTCTTCTTGTATCTTATATAGTTCCCTCTTTTACATATTCTGTGATCCATAACACTGGTCTTTTTCATACTCTTGTAACAAAACACTACTTCTCCAGATTCTAGACATTTTCCACTGGCTTTTTCCTGTGCCTGTAATTTTTTCCTTCCCATCTCTGCCTCCTGACTTCCTTCAAGTCTCAGCTAAATTCTCACCTATACGAAGACTTTCCTGTTTCCCTTTAAGGCTAGTGCCTTCCTCTCTTGACTATTTTCATTTGTCTGGTAGATATCTTGTTTGTTGTTTGCATTTTGTCTCCTCATAATCAGACTGAACTCTTTGAAAGGAAGGAACTTTCTTTTACCATTTTTTTTTTTTGCATCCCCCATGATTAGCATAATTCCTGGTATAGAATAGATTCTTAATAAAGTAGGTTCTTTTATTTACTATTTATTTCTTGCTTATTATTATTTACTATTACTTACTATTTGTTTCTTACAACTTAGTATCTTGTGCCCTTCAGACATTTAAACAAAATTGGTTCTCTCTTCTCTTTTTCCTCTCCACCCAAGCTTCTTAAGAATGTAAGATTTAGAGCTAGAGATTAACTAGTCCAACCCTCTCATTTTACAGATGAATAAATGGAGACCCCAAAATATGAAGTGATTTGCTAAAGGCTACATAGGGAGTTGTTCCTTGTCCTTCGTTTTCAAAAAGGACCAATGACATCATCAGGTGATGTTTTGACTCAAGTGTAATTGGATTTAAATAAGGCAAAGTTGTACAAAGTCATCAGCCTCGCAATTTCCATGAGGTAGGCTGTACAATTATTATTCCCATTTAATACATGATGACATTGAGTCTCACAGAATATGTGTCTTTTCCAAAGACACCCACCTGACTGGTAAAGGATAGAACCGTACTTTCAATTTAGATAGTGTAAAAAGCCTATAGGTAGCTTTGTAAATTATCGTTCCTAAAATAAGTTTTATCAACTGGCCATAGAATTACCAGAACCTACTTCTTATGTAATCCAACCCCTATTTGAAGCATAAATCTCTTCTATGACATTTCTTCTCTGACAAGTGGTTATCTGGCTTCTAATTGAATACCTCTAGTGATGGAAAGAACACTCAAAGGAATTAATTTACAATGTTTCAGATGGTTTGCAATCTTAAAAAAAAAAAACCACAAACCAAGTTCTCTACCTTGGATTAAACTGTGACAAACAAACTATGATAAACATGAATGAAATTGACTATTACTATCCTTTAAAAATCAATGAATGTAAAAATAGAGGTAAGTCTAGGAAGACATATAAACTGATGTAAAATGAAATAAGCATAACCAGAAAAATAATAGATAGTGACCAAAAAAATCCCACAAAATATCTGAATACTTCATAATCATAATGTTGCAAAAGTCTCTCCAAAATAGATGAGAATGCATTTCCCTCCCTCTCTAGTAGAGATGAAGAACAACAAATGCAGAAAATTGTATATACTATATTCAATCAATGCACTGATAAGTTTTCGTGAGGTGCTTCCTTTTCTCCCCCTTATTCTATATCATAAGGGATGACTTTATAAGGAAAGAAGTGGAAGTGGGTAGCAATATATAAGGAAATGAAGATAATATAAAAACAAAAGATACAAATTTTAAAAAAGAATTCCACACGTGGTTTCCCAAAATACATCTGCATATTGATATAGGTCATCTAGGTGGCAGTGCCAGGTCTAGTGTCAAGACCTGAATTCAAATCTGGTCTCAGATACTTTATTAGCAGTATGACCCTGGGAAAGTCGCTTAACCTTATTTGTCTCACTTTCCTTATCTGTAAAATGAACTGGAGAAGGAAATAGCAAATCACTTCAGTATATTTTGCCAAGAAAACTCCAAATGGGGTCACAAAGAATCAGACATGACTGATTGAACAACAACCACCACTGACACAGAATTTAAGACTAAGGGGGGGGGTTCCCAATCATGCTTTCCACTATGATTTACTTTAATTTCGGTCAAATAACTGTTTTCCTTTTCTAAATTTCTGAGCGCCAATTCTTTTTTATTCCCATCTGAATAGCTATACCTCAGTTACTATGGCAACTGAGTCATCTGGTAAGGATAGAGTTTTCCATGACTACAAGAGCAATAGGGAAGGTATGCATTTTCTCACTGGCCAAGAAGTACCTTTCATGACAGTTGCTTGTGGTAAACATAAAAATACTTATATAATCTGCATTAGAAGATGTTAAGGTAATCTATACCCTATACAAATTATTGCTTGAAGCAAGTATAGCAATACCTCAATTAATATCAACATTTGAGATTGAAGAATAATGATAATTTTGTGATAAAATGGATATTTCAAAGAAGATATACACCTGTATGTGTCTGAAATGGCTTCAACTCTGACGATGAGGGTAGGAAAAAAAGAGTAAAGAGTTAAAGTCAATCTGAAGACAAAGTACCAACTTTCAGATGCATCATGGATCCCAGGGGTACTAAGCTGGAGATCTCCTTTTCAGCTGACATTAAGTCATTAATAGAATGTCTAATAGAATTAATGTTTTCTCTCTGTGAATTTGTGGACCTTAGATGATAAATTCTATTAATAGAGAACATTGCTGTCACCTGAAGTAAATCTATAGTGACTCTTAATAGCATTTAATCAGCAGGAAAATGAAACCAAGAAGTACCTTCCATGCTAGAATTTATTTACAAATAAATTTATATAACCATGAAAAATGGCTGTCAGTTCAAGACATGGTAAATGTGGAGATATACCAGAAACTTCTTTAAAGCAAAAACTGAAGAATGAATAAATGGAGAAGGAAAGGAATAAGCATTTAAATAATATTATGTCCTAGGCACTATGCTAAGCATGGTGTTACAAACATTTTCTCATTTCATTAAGCTAAATACAATATTACAAATATTATCTCATTTGATCCTCACCACAACTTTGTAAAAGTGATCTTATTTTTACATTTTAGAATTGAAGGAACTGAGGCAAACAAAAGCTATGTGACTTGTGCAGAGTCATGCAGCTAATAAATGTGTGTGATTGGATTTCAACAGTTCTTCCTGACTCCAGGATTCTATCTACTATTCCACCTACTTGCCTCAATGATGCAAGGAATGAAGAAATGAAATAGTAGAAATAGTAGGACTGAATTAACTTATCAATGGGTAGTCATAGTACTGGCTCTATGTTCAAATTCCTTCCTCTAACATTTGTTACCTATGTGACTTTAGGTAAATCACAACTCAATTTCCTCATAAAATGATGAACTCTAATATCTCTTTTTGCTTTAAATCCATGATCCTAACATTTGAGTTGAGGTAAAAGATGGAAGTCAAGATGAGGAGACAGGAGAGCACGAAAAGAAATCCTGAATGAAAAGGATGTGTTTGTGTGATGAATCAAAGAAGGAAAAACTAAGTAAGTAGGGGTAGTAGGAGGGGCAGTAGCAGAAGAAGAGGGAAGCAAGGAATAGCTAAGGGAGAGAGTATGAGGGTAATAAAGGAGGGTGAGAAGGTGGAAAAAGAAAATTGGGGGGAGGGGAAAGGAGAGGAGAAAGGGATCTTTTTTCTGCAAAGCTCCCTGTTTTGTATTGAAGTGGGAATGATAATAGAACATGTGGCTGCTAGTGGGTATTCTCCTTAATCCCACTTTCCTGCTGGACATTTGGTGGGAGAAGGAGGAGGAGCAGAGGTTTATCTGAAGACTGGAGGGATTTTTTTTTCTTCCTAGTGTGACACTAAGGTCAATAGGGAAACCTGCCCTCCTTCACTGAACACATATGAGAAGACAATGTGATTAGCATCTATTCTGTTTCTCGGATGGCTTCTACCCATGGCTCTTAGAGACACAAAGAAACCAAAGAATGTTATCCATTAATAGTTAACTGTAATGTGATGGAGAAGTAATTCTAAAATGACTTGCTTTTTCCTGATCTTTCTGGAAAGAATTGATATATTTTAAAGGGTAATCTCAAAATGGGAAGCAATAGCTAAGTGTCAGGTACATTTTGCTGGAGCTGTTGGCAAACTGTAATTAAACCTCAAATAATAAGATAAATTGATTTTTTCCTTCCAGAGTACTTTTGTGTTTTTAGATCCTGAAACTCAGAGTGTAACAGATGATACATCACATATTTCCAGGATGAACTCTCCACTGATACCTTCAAAGCTGATTTAGAAAGCAAAATTAAGTGATAATGACTCAAAAAACAAACTTCTAGGTGAAACTTCTGCAAGAAAATCTGATTTAACATTCAAATGGTTATATATTTACATAAATGAGTTTAGCTCTATATAACCAATGAACTAATATGTGTGTAGGGAGTGGGGAAATGAGCACAGGAATGCCAGCAATGTCCACTCAAACCTCATCATTTGAGGATTCCATCAACATTGCTTCTCTCCAATATAACACTTTAAAACTCAGCTGATCTTTCATTGAATTGTTCATAGACTTCTTTGCAGTGACTGGGCCCATTTGAACTAGAAGGATCAATTCTCCATTAGCTTCCTAACAATTCATGAAAGAAGAATGTCAACTCAACAGATGTGGCCAGAGATTCTTTTACATAGCTCTTCCCAAAATAGCTGGAAAAATACTAAATATTTAAAATTAATACAGTTCATGAATGGCTAGCTTTACTTGAAGTAAAAATTGCTATATATGTTTCCTTTCAAGAAAAGAGCTTTACAACTTTTAAAAAGTTGTTCCAGCATTTTAGTGTTTCTTGATAGCTGATGTGAAAATGATGTAGATTAAAGATACATCCTTTTTTTCCTTGGAAGTCCATACAAATCCTCTAAACTAAAGCAAAAATTTCAGTCATCTTGGGCCAAAATTGACATTGGTTGGTATTCTGCTATTTTGTTAGCTGTACTACACTGGATTATTCAGATTTACATTTTTGTCTTAATATTGATCTCTCTAGCACTGAATAATTTTTAGAAAAAACACATTCTCAGTCTAATTGCCAGACCCACACCACACACACGAAAGCTGTGAATACAAGCTGTGATCATGAATCACGTGTGTGTCTTTGATTGTGTGGGATCTACAATAAGACTAAGATTGTTTTTTTTTTCTTTTTCTTAATTATTCATAGCTAAGTGTGATGAAAATGAAAACTAAACATATGGATATGGTCAGAATAATTTTTTTTTCTAACAGAAGAAAACCATGCTACAGGCACTATTTCTTGACAATATCCACTCAATTCTAATCATAAGTGATGTAGACTTTAAAGGACTTTTAATTTCAAAAGTTTGATTTAGTTCAGTGTTTTAATGCAAGTCAATACAGTATTAGTTTGTTTTTTTTTTTTTTACTAAGTAGGTGGAAAAACAAATCTCAGAAGTGAGAAATTGTTTCTTTTACCTTTATTTTCAACTCTAAACAAATTCTTTCATCTCCATTCTTTTTATCATCCTGCAAATATTAACTTGGTTTTTGGTAAAAGAAACATGTCATATTTCATAGTCTAATCTCACCCCAGTTCTACTGAAAACTGAAGGAAGTCAGGATATCAAGAATTCTTCCCACAATTTGTTTTCAGGGACCTAACATTTTAATTAAAATTATTCCTTATTGTGCTTTATTCACTACTTATTATTCCAGTGTAACCATTTGCTCAATTATCTAAGGAGGTGATGATGTAGACTGTTTAATTTAATAACATAACTATCATTTAGATATGGCTTTGAAGTGAATTGTTTTTCTAGCAGATTGTTCCTTTAGACTAATATTTCTTTTTGCCAACTGAGGCATGGTGAGGGTGGCATGCAGCCTTGGATTAAAAAAATGCTGAGGGCAATCCTCTCATCCTCAGATGAATAATCTACAAATGGATGATTGAATTAATGGAAACTGCAAGAAGTTGAGTGTTGGAAGACACTGAGAGATAAATTGGGACAACAAAATATTTCAGTTTGTTGGATATTTCCCCAAATGTACTTCACTGATACTTTGTCCCTTTTCTCTTTTTTCCTTCTTTCCATTTATTTCTCTCTCTCTTTTAAAACATTTCGTACAGGAAGAGTTATATCTTTCCTTGCTAAAACAGAGCTTTTACATTTATATTTTGAAGGGAGCTGTCCAAAGCTAGAGAAGAGATGGGAAGGGGGAGTAGAAATTAGTACAGCTTCATATTACTATTTATTGGCTGTACCTTTTCAGGTACCTATGGGATTAATTGACCTCATAAGTCTCTTCTAACTCTGACATCCTGTGAGTTTTATAACTAGACTCATTCAAGATCTAGATCGGTCCTCTTCACCCTTCCCCTTTTTGTCATTCATCTCTTTTCTGGTTTCATTCATCACTAAAAGACCTGGTGGAACTGACATCAAAACTCAACAGGTTCACATCCTTTTCTCCTACTTTTATTGCATCCTATATCTAGCAACTTCAGTGGCAAGTAACTAGCAGAAAGCTAACTTGTATCCAGAATTGTATCTTTCCAAAATTAACAGGCTTACACCTAGAAGCAAAGAAAGTTGTTTTCTAAATCGGGTAACATTGAACCAGGGTACCAGGAGGTTTCCCTTTTAACTGTGGCTCAGAGGAGACCAGTGACCTTTTATCCAAAAAAACAAACAAAGCAGAAAACTTTCATCTTCTTTAGTCTTCAATCTCTTCAGTTTTTTAAGAAGTTGGGGCAAAAGGAACTAAACAAGTACTCAGTCCTGATTGCCATCAGGCTCAGTTGACCTGAAATAGCAACCCAAAGGCATAATAAAGGGATAAGGATATTAAATTACAAAACACCAACATTTGCATAGTAATTCCCACTAATTAAGAAAGAAAGATATAAGTTGTTTGTTATAAACACCAGCAGGCCTTGTGCAAACACTAACAGCTCACAACAGAGCCAAACCAAGCATTTGTCTAATCAGAGCTCCTTCCCAAAGAGTTTCATTGGTACAGCTGCAGAGTATGCATTTTATCACACACGCTAATAATCCCAGTTATGGCGCTAACATTTTAATCATTTGTGCTAGGCTTGTTTCTCAAACAATTAGCACTAATGAATGGCCAAAATACCTCAGATCATATATGTCTAATTGCAGGCAAGAGACGTTCTTGTCTGCATGTACATTTCAATTTACCTCTGGGGATAATGTTTGTTAATTGTATTTCTTTATACAGCAAGTGAAAAAAAAAAAAAAAAAAAAGGCCGGCTCAGTCAAAAAGGGACTGAGTGTTCTCTTCTTTCCCTTTGTTCCCACAAGAAGCTAAAGTCACTTCAAGAGGCACTTAATCCCATCATCCATGGTTACAATTGCCTTACTGCATCAATCAAAAAGAATCTTAAGTAAAATGATGTAGCTATATTGTGTAATTAAAAGCAATTCAGGTAGTTATTGCTTGGGGCACTTTACAGATCCAAATACTTAAAATGGCACTACAGGGATCCTAAATACTGTAGTGTTTTAAATTTGGTCAGCAAAAAAATCTCTCCGAGGAAAGAGAGGAATATGCAAAAAAAAAAAAAAAAAAAAAAAAAAAGTCTTTCTCATAGTGCTTATTGTAAGGCAAAAGAAAAAAGGAGGGAAAAAGTCTGATGTGACAAAAACCCTACAACTCTCATCTAAAAGAGAAATGAAAATATAAGAAACAGAAAGAAATGGAAAAGGAAAAATAACCAGAAGTTTTAAAGGAAAAAAGGGGGAGGGGTAACCCAATCAGCAGCCCAACTCCTGCCACTGAGAAAGAAAAAAAAGATAACATGTAGAAATATTGAAAATGTGATCTTCCATCAAAGGTGGAGCAGAATTATAGGAATATACATAATATAGTGTTTCTGAAAATCTAAACTTAATAAGAAAATGAAAAGCAAATTTATAATAAATTCAACTCCACAGTTACTGATAAAAAAACATGTGATATTTACTTTGGAAATTCATTGCAAACTTCCTCAATGTTTTATTTACTCAAATAGCTAAAAACAGAATCAAATGTTACTTAAGGGAACTAAGCTTCTTAGTTTCTTGCTTGGCTTTTGCAGTGATGAACATTTTAATGTTGTGGGGTTTTCTTCTTGTTGTTATTTGCTTTTTAAAAGATGTAAAACCCAATTCTCTCTGCCAGGGCTATTTCTAACAGAAGGTTGGAATCAGGCTGAAGTCTATGGTTTTAATTTTTGGCTAAAGTCTTTTTTAAGAAAAAGCACAAATTTTCAACAGATGTAAGATTAAATGCTAAAATAATAAATCCATGCCTAAATTCTACTAAATTTCTGTCTTAAAAAAAAAATGAATCCCTCCTTTCTTGTTGAAATTCTAAAGAATTCTAAAGAGTCACAATATGGAATGGAGAATACAACACTTACTTTAAAAAGAAAATTATAGAATATAAAATTTTAGAATTCCATGGCTTTTTGTATGCACATATACACATACCATATTAATGTTCTCATACTGGAGGGGTAGACGCACATAAAAAATATAATGAAAGTAAGTTTCACATGGAAAGGACATCTCAAAGTAGATTCTATAAATACTTGATAAGATACAGATCAGTTGTGCATCAAACATAATCCCAACTGACAGGTAAACAATGGAAAAGAAGACAATTTGGGTATAATAATGTTGAAATCACAAAACTACTGTACAATAAGTTCTTACAATGACATAGTAGAGCTGCACTTTAATATTATATACAATTAAATGAATAGAAAGGAATACAATTTAAAATGCAAAAAACCTTGAAGAGATTAATCTAAGTAAAAAGTAAAAAATTTGTATCAGACAAGAAAAAATTTTTAATATACTTTCATCTCCCTGCTTATTTATGTTTTTACCATGTGCTTTACTATATATTGTTAGGAAATATTTTTGTGCTTAAATGACATATTAAGGAATAAATGTTCTGTAAGTTTAATCAATTCTTATTATTCTTCAGTTACTCAATCTTTAAAATCTCATGCTAGTAAAATTTAAAATCTTGAAGGAAAAAAGCTGCATTATGCAAAATACACATAAAAGTCAGATCCATGACAGCAAACATGTTTCAACTTTCACTTTACATGCTTCTAACATGTACCATAGATCTATTTGTCTATCACCTTTATCATTAGTGGGATGTCAGGCTCCTCAGAACCAGCATCAGGGAAAAATAGATTTCTGATATATTGGTAAGTTTACAGACTGATTCAGATTTGAAGAAGGTGTTCAATGGAGGCAATATCTAATTGTTCAGGAAATGTCTCAAGGTTTGAATTTGATTTCAAGTCTCATGAAATATAACATTGTGAATAGTACTCTGTTGATACTGAATCAAGTTAAGCCATGCTAAGAAAGACTTCTAAATATCAATTTATTTGTAGCCATCAAAATAACTTCCTGCAATACCTATTATAACTTTAGCTCAGAAGCTGTCAAAGAAGAGTTTTGCTCAAAGGGAAGAACTATGAACTTTCAAGAGGAAATATGACAGTTTCAGAAAGCCAGAATACAACTGATGCCAGAGAAGAAAAGCATATGACTTCTCTGTGGCCCAAGGGAAAGAACACTGAATATGGAAGCCAAGGCCCCAGGTTCAAATCCTATTTGTCCCTACCTGTATGACAGTGGGCCTCATTTACAAAATAAGGGGTAAGGCTTGAATGATCTCTAAGTTTGATTTCAAATCTAAATCTTATGATTTATAAGAACTATGAAGATTAGAGAGTTGGCAAGATATATAATCAACCTAGATCATGATACACAGAAGGTCCAATGAAAGACTTTTTTTTTTAATATGACCTTTAAAAATATATGTATCAGTGCCAGAAAAGTCCACTCTCTAGAATATAAAGGTATTTTTAATGTGCTAAATTGGGTATATTATTTAGAGAATTTTTTTGTTCAGGTATAGATTGGACCAGAAAACTTCCAAGACTCTGGCTACAATGAAATCGCTAAACCTTTGGTGGACAATAAAAACACATGGAGGCACAAATTACAAACATATCGGGGTGTCGTTTTCAAACTAAAGTATATAAATGCCTTATCCTGATTCTAGAAGAGAAACAAAAACTTTCTACTGTGTTTAGTTACACTTTTCTTTAAAATTCCTATTGGCAAATATTTATATTACCCCAGTTCCCAACCCCTTTTCTCTAACGCACCCCTCTGGTTCCCCATGCAATGCCCATAACAGGTTACAGGGAGCAGACTACAACTGAGCTCCTTCAATTCCTGCCATTGATCCAGCTGTGTACACCATGGCTAGATGCTGCAAGGTCAAGATCTGAGAGCAGGACTTGAAAATTCAGTGCTAATTACTGTGATTACAATCTGTGTCCCAAGCAGCCAGAGCCTCCGGGAAGAGTCTACAGGCTACCTGTCTAGGAATCAAAAATCTCAGTTTGTGAGCTGCAGAATCTATATGCTGAGTTTCCAGCTTGTTAGGTGGTAATTCTAGCACATAGTCATTAATGATGACTTCTTCCAAATGCATATGAACTCAAGCATAATCAGAATACATTGTACAAGCAAAGGGCCAAGGGCAGAGAACCTTTACCAAAGAGAACCTATGTAGATCTAATTATGTTTACCATCAATAGTCTGACAAATGATCTTCAGGGAATTTTCTTGATATTATCCAAGAATCTTTCTCAGGGAATATGTAAACAAAATGAAGGGTTTCTAACATAAAGCATATTTCAAAGAATTGCTAATATACAAAGGACAAAGTTTAAAATAAAAAGCTTGCATCCATCCTACCTTTGAGTTTTCAAAGATGAATTTTTACTTATTGAGACCAAGGAAAACATTTTAAAATATATATCTTATTTGAAATCAAAGATTCACGAAAAATAGACTGATGATATAACAACTAAAAATACAATTTTTTTTTAAAAAATGTGCTTTAAAATGCCTTTAAATGGATGTTATCCCAATACTTACAGCTTCCCTAGATTGATCATGGCCTGGGATCAAGCTCCCTGGGGTAAGAACCTGGTTGAATTAAAAACATCAGGAATTGGATAGAGGTGAGATGGTTTACTTAGAGCCAAGAGTATGTTGCAAATGTTTAATCTTTATGTATTTCCTTGTTATGCTTTCTGCCTTTTAAGTATATTAATAGTTCTTGCTCTAAGATTATGTGATAAAAATCTAATGTAAAATCAATAGGTATATTAATTTGAGGATATTGTCAAATGTATAATCAGTGTTAACTCTTGGGTGGACTCTTCCAATGATTGTATACAACACAGTTCTTCTACATAAAAAGCAGGGCAACATTTTCAAAAATGCTTTTTAAATTCCTGTGGCAGAAAAACTTCCAAGATTTCAACAAAAGTATATACAGTGGCAGGATAGCAGACAGAAGTCTTGCCTATTCACTTAAAAAGGGATTGCTAATTCTTGAATTCCTTCCCACAGATTCTGTTTTGTAAAGAAACACCTTCAAAACCTTTTATATGTTCAATCCCTAGAATGTTGTTCTATCACTTAATTTGTCATTAATATTATTTTATTACTATTATGTGAATTGTAACTAAATAATTGTTAGATAATTGCAAGTGAAAAGATAACTACAGAAAATACAGTTTTACCTTGAGAACTAAAAAATAATCTCTGCATTCATTAATATAATGGGCCAGAACCTCATTCTCCCCCTCCCCCCACCAACCTCATTCTTTAAAAAAAAAACAAACAAAAAAAAAACTTGTGTTGACTGCAAAGGAGATCCAAGAACCAAGGGGAAGTTCTGAAAAGTATGAAAGTGTGACATGAAAATTGGCAGGAACCTGGGAGTCAGAAAATTTCATTTATGTTCTTGCTTCTGCTACTCATCAGCTGCATGATCTTGATAGGTCATTGTGGTTCTCTGAATACCTGGTTCCTCATTTATTAAATAAAATAGCAGGATTCAATGGTCTTCAATGGCCTTTTCAACTTTAGGATTCTACTCGAGGGAGAAGAATATGATTTGCTCAGGTTTACTGAGATCAGTGAATATTTATTAGCCTAACACAGTGCCTTGAACATGGTAGTACTCAAATATTTGCTAATTGACTTGTTTAACAACTTCAACTTTCTAGGGAGTTAATTTTAAGGACTAATCCAAATGATAGATTTTGGAAATCATTCTCTACCCTGTTAAAAAAATATCAGAATTTGACTTCAACTCTTCCATTCTTATTTATGATAAAATCTGTCCTCTAGAGGCTTAAAAATAATATTTCATATAATAGATAAGTAGAGAAGATGCTGGAGATTTTTTTTAAAAAGCCCTTCTAATTAAACCAAACAACAACATTAAGTATATTCTAGAAATACTTTAATCAATTTCATTCAATTGTGTGTTTTTTTTTAACTAGCCCTTAATTCTTCTCAGATAAAGGAGTTGCTACATGAATCATTAAAGCCTAAATATTAATATAAGACAAGATATTTTAATCAGGGAATGTCCATGATGGTTTAATTAAAGAAATTTTGCCATCTTATTTGCAGAACATTGCTCCTTAAGTACAGCACAGCATTTATTTAAAATGTCCCAGAGGCAATTAAGTTCTTGATTAACAATAAAAATTTCTCCCTTAACTTCATTCTCAATTACTGTGTAGCTCATTTCCTATTGCCTTGAACTTCTAGTATTTAGTACTAGTTGGATTCCATGTAACTCCTTACACCCTCTCCACACACACACACACACACACACACACACACACACAAACACACATACACACACACACATACACACACACATAAAATGAAAATAAAAACATTCTTTCAAATAATAATCTTGAAAAACTGATCTTTGTACCCTCAGATCATAGATTTAGTTGCCTTTGAGTATTCTGTCTACTCTTTTGCCACCTGTGTTCCACATCCTCCCTTTGATTCCTGTCTTTCCTCTTCCTCTCCTTGAATTAGGTGACATTTTGGTGTCTAGTTTTATCAAGTATATTTTTCCTCTTCATGACAGCAGGCAAGATATTTGAAGGCAGGTTATCTCTGCTGTGAGATAGTCTCTACTACTCCAGTGTTTTATGGGACCATATCATGTCAAGTCCAGTTATGCAAGACTCTTTTGTTCTGTGTTAAAGGAGAAAGGGACCAGAGAAGAGGTTCTTAAACTTTTTCTGTGTCATGGAAGCCTTTGGCAGTCTGTTGATGTATATGGACTCCTTTACAGAATAATGTTTTTAAATGCATAAAATATAAAGGAAACCACTTATTCTGAATTATCAGAATATAAATATTTTTAAAATATTTGGTGGTGGCCAGGACAGATTTGAGTACTATTTTGGCTTCCCATGGCTTGCTGAGAAGGGGAAATAACCCGTGCATGGTGAAAGGACCACAAAGCTGGATACTTTGTCCCCACTGGAGATTAAAAATGAGCTTGGATAAGTCACCCCATCATTTGGAGCTGTCAAGAGAATCCAGTTGTCATGGTGTCAGAATTAGAGCTAGGTAAGGCAGTTTGGTAGCGCTGGACTTTAAGCAGGGTTTGAAAACTGCGTTCCTCTTCATACTTTTGGAAAATGTATGTTCTTAAAGGTTACTATCTACCAGATATTTTGATTTTGAGCCTTCAGTGTAACATGGAACAGGCATTATTAAAAAATAAAAATCTATATGCCACAAAGAATGGAATTTTCTGACAATAAAAAAAAAAAACATCTGTTTGCTTTTAAAAAAGTCCCTCACTAGACATATAATAAAGATACTAGGTAGCTGTTTACCTTGACTATTTCTAGTTGGTGCTCTTTCATTTATTATTATTATTTTTTTATTTTGGCCAATTTCTTCCATGCAGTCATCTGCTTCTGAAATAAGAAGATCCTTCCTGTGCTGGCTAATGTAAGGCTCAAAGAATTGATAGAAAACATTAAATCATACATTCATATCTCATATATGTAAATAGGCAGATGGTAATAGATATTTCACTGCATTTAGCCAATATTCCTAAAAAGAAAATCTGTATTCCAAAAAAGACACTGTAGAAAACATGCAGTAGGTTCTATATCTTCTCATTAAAGAACAGAAAAGGCTTTATAACTTAGAAGTTGGTCAGTCAGTCGATTAGCATTTATTAAATGCCTACTATATGCCAGACACTCTTGCTAATTCCTGGGGTTTCACAAAGAAAGGCAAAAAATTAAAAGTTTTTGCTGTCAAGGAGCTCAGTCTAGTAAACAAGCTATAGGAAATTACATTTTAATCATTTACAGAATAATGATTCATTGTATTTCATAGTATACACTTATTGAAATCTAGCAAAAAATATCCTTTGTCAAGAAGAGAAGAAAATATGAACACAGCATTGGCCTTTTTATCCCATTTTAATATTATTAGGTCAAGATTGAATTGTAAAAATTATGATGGAGAAACAATAAAATGAATTTTATTTTTTTCTTAAGTATGTTGGCATAGTCTAGCAAATCCTTAAACTCTGGGTTAGACAACAAAAGCTGTCTTAAGTTAATATAACTCTTACTTCAAAGGTTATATTCGTGTTAAGAAAAGAAAAAAAAAACTTCTAGAATTCTTATGTACTTAAATGATAATGTGTCAAGCTGAGGCAACATTCTATTTTTAAAACTACAAATATGAAAATAAAATTGGCAAAACCCAGTGATATTTTGTTATTAATTATAAGATAAACATTAATTAAGCACCTACAGTATTCTGGGTACCATGCAGGATGAAGGTGAAATTGTCATTATTATCATTAAGACTTTGGCACACTGAGGCCATTCAGTGCCTTTGGCAGGACCAAGGCATTTTAAGTAAATGAATTAAATTTAGAAAATAGCCATTTAGAAAGACAAGGAGGGCATATTATTGTTTTTAATTCCAGATTTAACAACATGCAAACCACTTGTTTTACATTTAACTTTATTCTGGGAATTCTTAGGTTACTATTTCAGGAAAAAATATTAGCTTAGCTCCATATTTGTCAGAAAACCCTGGCTCTTAAAAAAAAAAAGAATAGAAAAATAGAAAGATTACAGTGAGGTGAAGAGCTACCTGCAATATTGTTCCAACTTAGAAAAATGATGGATTAGTGGTTAAAATAGGGGCTGGTTACCTTGCAACATTATTTCTTTGCTCTTTCTCTATCAGGATAAAATAAGTAACATTCTGTCTCTCTGTCTTTGTCTCTGTCACTCTGTATGTCTCTCTGTGTGTCTCTTTGTGTATCTCTCTGCCTCTGTCTTATTTTTTCTCTGTGTGTGTATGGTGTTATGTATTCACACACACACATACATGGAGAAACTGAGGAAAGGAGATGTTAAATTACTTGACTAAATTCATGGTGAGTCAAAGTAAGAACTATGACTGAAATCCAGACTCTTGATTCCCAAACTCTAAAATCTTTAGTGGCAGTTATAATATCAACAATTACAAGTATCTTCATAGCATCCTGGATATTCCTTTGTTAGCTTAGGAGAGGTGAAATTATCATTAAACCGAGACTTTGGCACACTGAGTACCCCAGAGAAGAAAACTTAATTTTCTGGGACTCAAAAAAGTCAGACAAATTTTCTTCTACTTGTTTCCATATGCCAGCATTTTAGAATTCCAACATCTCTCCTTCCCTATTTCCTTTCCCACTTCTGTAAATCCCAATTGATTTATTTTTGGCAAAATGATAGATGAGTTTTACATATCTAACAATATCAAATATATTAGTAAGCTCTCTTACACAGACACACACACACAGACACACAAAACCTCACCAGAAACCCTGTCTCCTTCCCTTTTGTGGGCTCTATACTCTTTGTGTGGTCATAGGGTAGGGGTGGGGGAGGAGACTAAGAAGAGGTGAGGAGAGAGGTTATTGGTTTACAAAAGTCCAGACAGTATTTGACCAAAAAAAAAAAAAAAAAATGCAGAGAGAGAGAGAGAGAGAGAGAGAGAGAGAGAGAGAGAGAGAGAGAGCAGGGTAGAAGAAATGAATCAGAAATCCCACAAACAGAGGAGGGTTATTTTTCTTTTAAAAGATTAAGGATTGTAGTTTTTCATGCTTACTCAGATGGAACAAGAAGAGATTTTAACCTCTTTGCCTCATTCAGTTTGTGCCTGAACAAAATAAAAGTAGAATACATTCAGAACATTCATTATAATTTTCTTCTTCCCTTTAAAAATGGCATGACAACATCTGGTAAGAGATTCTGGGTTACATCCCAGTTAATAATAAACATGGGGGGGGGGGCAAGTAAAGTAGTCCACTAATAACTGGAAAGAATGGACTTTACATATAAAGTTTTCACTTGTCTATTATATGAATGGGAACTCTAGGTAATGTTGATGAGGAATTGAGTATTAAATCCTTGCTCTGGTAGCAAATAGAACATGGTGATACAAGTTTAAATTGAACTTTTCAGATAAACATAAGCATTCATTTTTTTTCCCTTCCTCCCAAAAGTGTAAGTTGTTCCTTTTATAAGAGAAGAAACCATATTGTTCCAAATTAATTCACCTTTCAGTTGAAGGGATGGAGGCCCATTTAACAACATCAATAATGAAGATAATGAACTAGTGTTCCTAGATGACTAATCAGACCATGAGGAAGTAGTTAAAAACGATTATATTGTACACTGGTAGCCCATAAGATAAAAAGCACAAGAAACAAGCAAATGAGGAAAAGGAGGAAGTAGAAGCAGGAATTTCAACAATAAAACAAAATGGGTCAGGTTTCAAAAAGTTCAAATTAAGACTGGAGTTTCACAACTGTGGGGACAATTAAAACACAAGTTTTTCTAACAAAGCTAACTTTCAACTTTACCGGGAAGAAAATTCCTTCCTATACATTTTCTTCTGCAAAGTAAATTTTATAAAATTAATGCATGTACTATTTATCCAATATTTACTATAAATTGCTATGAAGCCCCCAGTACAGTTTTTATTTTTTTATTGCTACATAACTCACATCTTCAGTAGATGGTGTACACTGTTACAGTATGGTTTAAATCCAAAGTATTACAAACCCTAAAAATAAAAATTTACATCCCTAAATGTAATCACAAAAAAGATCAAGTGCTACTTTCTCCTTTTGTAGGGAGGGAGGCTGGGTGCGTGGGAGTAATCAGGGTTAAGTGACTTGCCCAAGGTCACATAGCTAGTGAGTAAATGAGGTCTTATTTGAATTCAGGCTCTTATAATCCAGGACTAGTGCTCTATGCATTCTACCACCCAGTTGCTCCTCAAGTGCTACTTTCTTGAGAGAAAAAGCAATAGACTACTCAATGGACTACAGAAATAGAGACCTGAATTATAACCTGGAAGCAAGTATGAACATCTTCTATCTCTAGACATAAGGTTAAATTACCTCTAATTTCAGATATGCAAAAGGGGAAAACATTTTATTTTCTTTCTTCTGTAGTCTGTTATTGATTAGTAATGCGTTTTCATAAAGAAATTTTAAAATGAGGAGAGTAATTATTGCTAATTCACTTAGACAATGATCAATGTGTTCCCCCTAACCAAAGAGAAATGGAAGACATAGTCTTTCAAAGAAGAGTCTTTTGATGACAGATGGGAATTTAGGCCAAAAGTAATGAGACAGTTCATATAATAGTAACATGTTTTCACATTTTAAAAAAATCTTTCATAAATTAAAAAAAATGCAAGCACACTTTTAGGTATTAGTGATATTTTAATCCTGTAAAATACAGAACCTACCCCTACCCAAAAAACTGGCTTTTTGAGATTAAAAAAAAAAAGTCATTGTGGGGACATTTTGTTGAATGAAGTAGCTTAAGAAGTCTAGCATAGGAAGTCTAGCTCTTTGTACAAAGGACGGAAATGACTTTTACAAAGATGCCATGAGGTACTTAATGACATTTACAAATCTATGTGGAAAATACAGAAGTATTTGCATATTACAACAGGGACTGAAGGATCCAAATTGGTGGGAGTGGGGAAATGGGAGTGGAGGAGGGAATAGCAGAACCTATCCTAATTAATTACAAGAGTCTTAAGTCTGGCATTTCCTATGCATTTATACCTATCTGAACTGCCCTTTCTGTGTTTCAAATTATGTCATCAGTTCAGACTTCCAGCTGAGATGCAATAAAATGACAGTTTTCATTGAGAGAGATCAGCCCCTGCACCAGTTTCTGAGAACCAGTAAAACCATTTTGGTTTTGGCCATACTGCTAATTGTGCATATTCATCTGGTAAACAAAAGCATTAGAAATAATAACTTTGGCTTTCCGTAATGCGGGGAGTATTTTTTTTCCTTTTACAGACACCACCTGGTTTTATTGCCCACCTCATCTTACCCCCTCCCTTCCACTGCTCCCATAGTAAGACACATGCCATTCTGCCACTGCCTCCCTCAGCCCCAATGCATCTTACTGGCACCCTGTGAAGTGATGCATACTATAAAGCCAGCATGGAGCTTATCGCAATATTTATCACAGACCAGCAAATCGCAATTCTTTCTGTCCCTCTGAAGAAATATTGCAGTTATCTGGATTTTAGTGCTGTAAGGCAAATATACATGCTTTAAGTAGGCCTTGCAGTAAAAAGCAGCCCCATCATCTTCCAGGATTATTTTAAAAGTCAGAAGATTGAGTTTCTTATTTCTTTAAAATCTACTTTATAATAAAACTCTCCAGACATTATTCTCTCTCTATTCTGCTTGTCCAGTTTTGCCCATGTCCAATTTATGTTATTTTTATATTAGATAACCCTAGTCCTTTGTTTAAAAGAATGGCTGGATGCTTACAGCCTATTTGATAAAAATATTTTAACAAAAGAATAACCAAACTACAATATATCTAAATGGCTTTCCCGCTTTAAAATTTCATTTCAGGGAAACCTTCAAAAAAACTCACTGTGAGCTCATTTCTTGAAGAGATTTTTGTGTTTTATAATGTAATTAGGTATTAAAGTCAGTCTAGAAGTAGGAGTGAAGTCTTTACTCTGGGGATTCATTTCAATTGGAGAGTTTCTTCTGTTCCAAAAATTCCTCCACCAGTGTGTCAGGCAGCTTTTTCTGTCATAGTTTCAATGTACCTCCCTACTGTGAATACTCAAGCCTGTATTCTGCATTTATTGTGGAGTGCCGCCATAATTTCTTTAAGAAAACCCTCTTGGTTTGCTTTGCAGCTCACTGGGTTTTTAGCACCCAGTGTGACTCCAGCACCCCCATGCTGATTGCTGTGCCAAAGGCTCTCCCTTAACCCCTCCCCTCACACCTCCTTCTACTCTGGCTGGGGGGCACCCAGGGGTCCACGGTCACTCTGACTTTTCCTCGGGCTTAATACAGGTTGCACTGAAGATATGAAACTGAAATAAAGGTTCTTCATGTTGTTGTCTTGGATAATTTACTAAGGAGGAAGACCGCCAACACTGCAAAATGCTCTCTGCAATTCTCCCAATTGTTACCATTGCAGCCTTCCAGCATGGTGCTAGGTTCTGCCCCTATTAAGGCCGATTTAACGCAACTCCTTGCCCCATGCTGGGCTTGCCAGATTGTTAATTCACTTGCAGACCGTTGTGACAATCAGTTTTACAACAATCGCTAGTCAAATTTTAAAAAGGCAAACCTGGATCTCTAATGGAATATATTAAAAGCAGCAAAAGGAGAGACCCTGGCTGCTGTACCAAGAGGACATGTCTCCTGAGCTCCTGTAGCTTCACCTTGAAATTCACTGCCTATGTTCATATTTTTGACTTCAGACAATTCTGTAAAAAAACAAAAAACAAAAACAACTTGGTTTGCTAGCAATCACTTCTCTTTAATTTGTGTCCCCCTAAGTTTGTTTGTTTGAGGAAAACTTCATTTAAAGTTTGTAATAATTATTATAAAGAGGATGGTGATGATGCTTTCAATAATAACATTAGGAGAGCTTGATTTTCTTCCATGAATATTGCTAATGGAAAGAGATTTCAATGAAGCTAGGCATGAAAAATTTTGAATAGAGACATGTTTTACTATCACTAATCATTATCATGCTAACTAACAATTATCTATGACATCAATTGTACAATGTACTAAATAATTAGTATACAATTTTAATTTATATCAATTTGCTATAAATTACTACTATTATATAATAATGATACAAGCCTCTATTCACAGTTTTCCAGGCCTTGGTTCACTGAACTTTCTTTCCCTTAAGAATTGTTAATGGAAGAAAAATCAAGTTCTGCTCATTGACAAGAGAAGAAAAAAGAATCAATTCACTGTCTCACCAGTGGCCAAAGAAAATTTCTGGCCCCACTAAAATGGCCTCTTGCACTTTCTTTGGTTTCTAATAGGTATGATGAGGTTGTCCCTCCTCTTGCCCCCTGTCTACACTGGGGTTTATGTACATTTCTGAAGCTCTGGACCAGTTAAACCTCCGAAAAAGTTTTTAGCCTCAGACAGACCATCTAAGAATGTTCAATCCTTCTTACTCCATATTGGTAATGGGAGAATGAAAAAAAAAAGTGAATTTGGGGCCAACCACCATTCCCTGTGTCTTTTTCCTGAAACACAATGAATACTCAAGCAGATGGTTGGCAAAGAAATATAATCTAAAAAGCTGTTGAAGGAAGACTTAGTAATTGATCTTTTAAATGTATGGCCTTTTGGCTAAGATCACAAATACACTGATCACCAACTAAATCATGAAGTATTTGCTCTTCAACCAGAATGAGAAGCAACCACAAAAACACAAGCCTTCTAGGAATTCACATTTTTATGATGATAAGGTAAACATACACATTGCAGTGGTCATGCATTTTTGTTTCAAGTGTGATGAATATGAAATATTTCCTAGAAAATGTATGGTTCCTTCTTGACCCAGGAGAACGAAGGAAGCTTACTGATTCTCATGGTAAATGATCCCTCTGGTTCTATTATGACCTGTGTACTTAGGGAATTCAATTATATAGAAAGATTTTTCCAGCATTCCATAGCAGAAGGAAGCACCTATTATGTATATTTCAAATATCTGCTGATTTAAATGAAGTATTAAGAAGGACCCATTTTATAGTGAATGGTCATCTGGGAACATCTATCAAGAAAAGTCACATTTTTAAAAGTATAGTTAGATTTATAATATAATTTTCCTCCTTACTCAGGCTCAAAGAAAACCAAAAATTATTGCTTCTGTTAAAATTATATAGGAATTAAAAGAAATTTTGATCATATAGAGAGAGGAAGAGTGGGAAAATGGAAGAGGAATGGGAGGGAAATGGAGAGAGACAAAGAGCTAGAGAGAAGAGATAAAAGGTCAGAGAGAAAAACTACTTGAAATCTTTTAGGATTTATTAAGGGTCTTTTTGGTAACATTTCCCTATTCTTTGAGGAGCTGGGTAGAGTAGTTTACTCAAGTCTAGTTGTCTCATGTATCTAAATTCAAAGTTTAAAAGTTCACTTATTGCATACTGATTCTCTAGGATGATCAAGAACATCCCTCCCCCACTGAAACAGTACCAGTTTTCACGAGGAGTACATTGACATTCAATTTATTTCAGAAGAGGGTGAAGTGCTCAGAGGATTTTGGCACTGTGTCTGCTGCAATATAACAGGCTTAGGAGAAATCTTCCTCTGCAGGGAGGGAGGGACTAAAAGAAAGTCAATTCTCTACCTCAGGGACCAAAAGACAGACCTACACTCTATCTATATCAGCACAAAAGAAACAGCAGTGGGCAGGATCCCACCTTCATCTAAAGGAATAAGGTGTAGAGTTCTCCATTGGTTATGCAATGTTGGTATCATCTTCTCCTCCCACATTTACCATGTTGACCTTAAGAATAAAAACAGTATTTAACAGAAAAACAACTTCATAGTGCAAGTTGTGAAAAGTAACTAGTGACAAATCAAAGCCTGCCTGGTTTTTGGTTAAGGAATCTCCTTCACCATATTTTCCATAAAACTAAGATTTTGACTTCTCCAAAAATCCCAAATTTATGGCAGAAACAAAAATGATTATATCAAAATAAACCCAAAATGTATTATCGTTATAATGGGGTCTTCTCAGTCAATGTTTAACAATTTCAGAATAATCAAATTGCATTATGATATAAATGTTATATGCTTCATTCTGGTGTTTTTTTATCCTGTATGATAACCAGGGTGGTTGAGATATATGCAATATTTATAAATTGGTTTTATCCAGTTCTACATTAGTAGAACTTCATAACTTTACTGGCAGTCATATAATATTCAGTGTTAGTTTCTTCTATGCTAGAGAATGCTGTTAAAAAAAAAATTACCACCTTATATACAATTTATTTTTTAAAAGAACACACCAATAATTAGCTAGTGCATTTTTTGCAATATATGATTTTGAAAACAAAAATGAGTTATTCTGAACTACTTTGGCCCCTTACATAGAATTAATAGATGTCTAAGTTAAATCAAATAAAACAACTAGATCATTTTCCATGGTAGAACTGTTTCCATTGGAAAAGAGAAACTATGCATGCCCTAAGGAAAAACCCTTTGGTTGAGATTTTCATCTTGCTTACTTTAGGCGCATGTGCAGTTTCTGGATTAACACAAGGAACATAAGAGCCATTATGGTGTATCAAGTGAGTCAAACCAAAACTAAGCAGGATTTACCCAATGACCATAATGGCTCCTTAGGAGCCATTTTCATCTCTCAGAATCAAAATTTAAAATGAGATCTAATATGTCAATATCTGATAAAGTCTTTGATCTTCAGCAAAGTAAACATCACATATATTTTCCAAAAGATTACAGGCATGTAATGGGGCACACAGAAAAATTTCCCCAAATTTATATTTGAATAAAATGAGTTTAAAATTCCACATTGTTTGTACATACAGTAATTTTTATCAGGTTTTCCAACATGTTTATTTCCTCCCCACTAAACAAGAAAGATGGAAGTAACAAGGGAAAAAAAATAATAATCAGAACTTAATTTCTTACCTGATCCTAACCATAACAGCGCTAATCTTCCAACAGCACCAATGAAAGAGCATATTGTTAGGCACTCTCTTTTCCCTTCCTTAAGCTTGCCCCTCCTGGGCTCCATCTAGAAAAGCCATTTAGGCAGTTGAATTTCTAAATAAAAGGCAAGTCTGTATCTTGAAAAAAAAAAAAAAATAACCCCCATATAAATCAGTCTCTTACCTACAATTGTTGTTCCCCTCCTTTAACATACAAGTTTTGTTTCTTCATACAACCTGTAATAGTCCCTCTTCTCTTCTATGACAAGAACCCAGATAACGGTCATGTTTAAAGAATGGCCTTGCTTGTCAAAGATTAGAGCTGTCTGCTGCATACACTCACTCCTCTGCACTAGAGCCAAACAGGCCCCATAAAGACTAATACCCAGCATGAAAGCATCAAGAACTTTAAGCCTTTGCAATGACTATGAAGAAAGTATCACAAATTTACTGAAATTATCTGTGGCACAATAGAAAAGAGAAGGAATTAATCAAAGTCTCTCCCTTAATGCAATGCTTGATTGAACTATCCCAATCCCTTTTTAAATAGGATAACCTAGTGGCAAGTGACCCTGATGACACACCCTAGTGAGGTACACAAGTACCACTTGTTCAATTTTTTTTCTTTTATGACCTCATTAAGAAGGATTTTGAAGATTGTCCCTGAATATGAGAACAAAGTGTCTCAAGACATCTCTAGCTTTTTATGTCTTTAGCCTTTTGCTGCTGAGATGCCTTTTGAATCTGTGTTTATTGCCAAGCACACATTTGCACACACTTAAAGATACTCCCCCCCAAAAAAATAAAAGTCACACAAAATACACTGGAGTATAACAATCTGAAAGGTGTAATCCTAAATATAAAAATGTATTAGTCTCTTGAAATAGGAAAGTTTTGCCAAAACCAAGTCGGGAGTACATCCCAATCCACCCACCCCCACAAACTCCCCCACCCCCCAGTTATAGCTCCCATTAATTAGTTCTGGCGGCAGTTTTCAGGCTCTTATCAGGGAGGATGCAGGCTGCCAAATCTGCTAGTGTGAAAATACTGCACCATCAGTAACATTTTCCCCTAAGTGTTTGTTGATGATATGCTTAGATTTAATATGGCGGATTACATTTTACAACGAGAAACAAACAAACAGATTTATAACTGAAGATTGAAAGGCAAATAAGGGGGAAAAAAGGAAACCAAGGACTGAGTCTAAATGTAGCATTTTTATTGACTTCTTAGAAACCAAATAACCTGGCATATTAGTGTGTGCATTCTGCAACAGACATTCAGCCCCATTGTATGACTTAGAAGAGAAGAAAAAGAAACCCTACTGTTTGAAATCCAGTGGAACATCCCCACAACAGGGCACAACTGTTCCCTCATGCATGAATGGGAAGGAGATGAAAGAAAAGATGGACTTCTGAGGTACAGCAAAAAACAAAGACA
This sequence comes from Sarcophilus harrisii, assembly GCF_902635505.1. Lineage (NCBI taxonomy): Eukaryota > Metazoa > Chordata > Mammalia > Dasyuromorphia > Dasyuridae > Sarcophilus > Sarcophilus harrisii. The sequence goes on along the minus strand of NC_045428.1, from coordinate 148,278,838 downwards.
ACAAAAGTGCTGATCATGAGGGAATGACACAACTCATTGCTGCAAAAAGGATGAGAGAAAGGAGCTCAGACAATGGTGCAGACAGCTAAGTGACATGTCGAAGAATTGAAAAATCTACACAAGTGGCTTTTCTTTCCACACTTGACGAAAAAACAATTAAATGTTGGTACATCTGTCATAAAAAAAAAAAAAAAAAGATAATTGAAACCTGTTACCATCATTAGGGACGGCAACTTCACTACCAAAACTGTAACTGTCCAATTAAGTGTGGCCCCCTCTGTTATCCACACAAGTTGCTAAAATGAAAAGCTTCCATTTCAGGGACAATTTTCCACATCTGAATCTGTGCTAATAAATTATAGGTACGTAGATGTGCACAGACACACACACACACACCCATGTGCTTATATGGGCATCCAAATAGAAAGGTGTACCTCTTTTGATGCAAGGGATCTGTTTGTGGAAAGTTAAAGTGATTCCCATGTCCATGTAGTAAATTCGTATTTTCTGCTGTCATAATTATTGAGATGCTTTCTCTTCTGACTGATCTTCAATTGGCAAATATTCCTAACGGGTTGGATGTAAATTTTCCTGCCCTCAAGACTCTGTCAATTAGTTAATGATCTGGAAACAATTAAATGCACCAGGAAAAAAACAACAACTCAGTATTTAAAAGGAATCCTTTTTTGTAATGTGAATCATCACCCTCAAACTTTTCTGTTTAGGAAGCCTGAATATTTATATATTGGATTTTCCTAAAGAGGGGCACACCTGTGCACACTTTAATGAAGTTGAAAGTTGCTAACAATGAAAGTTTTCAGAGAGAAAATCCCATCACAAACACACAAAAGAAAAAATCTCCACTAAATGTTTATTGCTCCCTTAAGTTCAACAGCCTGGGAAAATAATACTGTGTTCTATAATAAAGCTACCGAATGTTATTTCTTGCTGGATAACTTGCAAGACGAAAGCTCACAAAACCCGAAAAGCAGTTATTGACCCTGTCAGAATACCTGATTAATGGATAAACGCTGTAATTGATTAGCAGAGAAGTGTGAATTAAAACAGAGTACAGCATCAATAATGAGTCTCTGACAAAGGTAGCTGACATAAAATGTAAAACCATAGCCTGCAGCTATATCTCATCAAAGACAGGCTTTTCTTAAAAACAGGAGTGGGGGGGAGAAAGGGAGCTCAGTGTCCTGTCCTCCGCAATTCTTTAGTCTTTTCTCTTGGTAATGATGCTGTGTATTAAACCACCAGCAAAACGGTATGGGAACCCACTCATCAGTCCACCTTCATACATCAAGCAATGTGAGGCAGTTAAATGATTCCATTATCCTTCTACTTTTTTTTTTTTTTTTTTTTTATCACTTAAGAAGTCCTGTGCTCTACTGTGAACCCTCTTTGCTTATGTTCTCATAGAAAAGTAAAGTCTGCATGCACCCAATGAGAAGGGGCTGGGTGTTATATGCACTGCTATTGCTGTTTCTTCATCTGTTCCAGAAGATGAGATGGGCATTAAGCAGGACACCAGTTAGGCTCCATGTTCTAATTGTGGTAAAGTCTTCAAACAAAATAAGGAGCAATTAAGCTTTATGTATGCTTCCCCAAACCCCCCAAAACACCCAACCGTAAATTTTTTTGCTGAAATTGCCTGCAATCTACCATTGCAGCTCACAAAGCTGGCAAAAGCTGAAGATAAATTGTTGTGTGGCTTTGTTGGCTATCCACTACTTTAGTGATATTTAAAGATAAGTGATAAACAAGCAGAAAAATATACAAAACCTCCAGTGATTTTGTAGGTTGCTTGACAGAGCCTGGGCACATGTGTGTTTAAAACTGAAAAAGTGTCTAATATTACCCGGGAAGTAATGCTTTGGAACACTTAAGCAGCAAGAGTTAGCTCTAACTTGCTATGACTAATAAAGTGCTTTAAAATATTTTCAGAATATGAACTAGGAAGACGACCCTAGAAAACTGGGGTAATCAAAGCAAGTCCTAGGCTTTGAGCATACTTATTACTAGTATGCTTTTACTGTTGGACAAAAATTACACAAGACAAAAGATGTGCAAGATGGAGGGGAATGCTCCTAACTGGTTCTTAAAAAACAAAACAAAACAAAACAAACCCTCATTCATATGTGTAGGTCAATCCCACAAAATTTCTTCTTGCCTGATCATCCTCAAGTTGAAGGTGGATGCTATGCTTATTGTGTGTCAAGGACCTAAGTATGAATATTGAAGATCATTTTTTCCTTTTAAGCTGATTTCGCTTGCATAAAAACAGCAAGAAAGGTATGACTCTTCACTGCTCTAACAGATTGAAAGGAAGAGGTAGGAGAAGGATGCTTGGCTTATTTCATGGCTTAGCTATATTTGCCCAGTACACGTCAGAAAACATAAAGGAACTGAGCATCACAGGAAAATATAGATAAAATATTGAGAAGATAAAGATTAGTATTAATCTTCATCCTTCTAAACCTTCTCTTCCCTTCTACCAAGAAATACTTTAAAATAACTTGTGAAGGGAAAATAAGAAGCTGCTTACTTCTTACAAAAGAGTGGTACCCTTAGAGTATTTTACTGATCATACCATTTTCTTTTTTCTTTTCCTATTCTTTCTTCTGACCATGATCTACTTCATCTCCTCCTGTCCCTTTTCCTAAGCTATACTTTTTTCCATGTCTCCTCTTTCAAGCTTCCTTTTTTTTCTTTTTTCTGCAACATGGTCCCCAATCACGCTATAACTATATGCATCTGTGGTTCACACTAGGAATGTAAGAACATCCTAAGGTGATATTCTTTCATTGTGATATAGATAGATATATAGGTAGACTTCTCTATCTTATCTTTCTATCTAAACACAAATATACATATGTATCTTACACACACAAAGATATATATATAAATTTATTTATTTATACACACAAATACTTTTGTATATGTGTGCATACACACACACATAGCTTCTTTTTTTTCTTTTTAAAGGCTGCAGTGACAACCAGTGGACCATCAAGACTCAATATGAGTTGAGTTTTTAATATTTAGAGTAATCTGGATAAAAAGGCATACTCCTAAATAGCATCTTCTCTCCTATTTACATTACTTGATTTCCTGTCTTAATTATTTTTTCTTGCCCTTTCAACAACCCAGTTAGCCTTCTTTTTCTGTTACATCCTGACTTAGATGCCTCCCCTGCTTTCTTTTAACTCCTATCCTTTTCCTCTGTCTCACCTTTTCTCTCATACTTCTCTCCCTCAGACTAGATCAGGTTTTTTTCTGCTTTAAGCTTCTTTTTCTTCCTGATTTCATGTGGTGATTTTTTTCTTCTGCTTTTTACACAAGAATGTATACTTCCTCCATCCCCAGTGGTAAGCATATAGTGGGGAAAGGAGGTAGAGGGCATGAGCATGATAGACAGATGGAAATTGGTGGGTTAGAGTCATAACTCGGGTTAGATTAGGGTTAAGGATTCCAGCTGTTATTAAGTTCTTGGATTCTGACTATATTGTAGCTAAAGAGAATAATTTGTTAGCATTTGGAAGTAATTATAATAGCATAGATATATTTATCTAATCATTTAATTTGTTCTGTTGAGATTAATTTTATCTGAATTTATACACTGTTATTCCCTTAGAAAAGGAAGGGATTGAAAAGACATTATTAGAACAATTTCCATCTTATAAATATTTTTTAAAATATTTGGAAATATACTATTTTATTAGCTCATTTTAATGAGGCATCTCATCGAAGTGAGAATCTATAGTTTGGAAAAGGCCAGTATTGTAGCTTTACGTGGTGGCAAAGTACATATTAAGCTACAAGGTTTGGGAAATTCCAAGAAAGACCCAATTCCAGAATCTCTCCCCTTGCTTATGTCAGATCATTATGGTTCATTCTGTGGAGTTGTCTTTCAAAATACAAATACTTCTGAGAGGATTTGGCAATACAATAAGTTTCCTTAGCATAAATGAGGTTATCAGACAGCTTTCCTCAGAAAAGGAGAGACTGGCTCAGCATTTTACACTTTTTTAGCACTTTACAGGAGATGAACTCCATCAAGGGCCCAGTAGGATCTGTCAGCTTTAGCTTTATCTCTTGTTAGAACAGTATTTCAGGGTGAATATGTAATGAAAACATGGAAAACAGTAGTACAACCTTTTAAAATCAATTTTTAAATGGTATCATTGTTGGTGATACCATGTATGCCATGGAAAGTTCTGAAACTTAATGAAGGTGTTTAGGGATTTCTAACAAATGTTCATTGACACATTGAAATGACAGGAGTATGTCTGCATAGCAGATGCCTATTCTTTAGCAGGGAAGAAGCTTCTAATTTAGAACTGAACCATAACTATAACAAAGGTAGGGACCATTCCTATTGTGTCATTGGTATAGGGAAAGACCTAATGAAGAAATTCCCTTTGTCAAGGCAAATAGCCACATTATTATAAAATAGCCACAATTAACCAAGAAAAAGGAAAAACTCCATGAGGTGGAAGAAAGTCATTGTCTGGCAGATTAGGCTGACCAGGGTTAGCTAGAGTAAAGAGAATGGTACCTTTAGAAGGAAGGCACTATGAGGGAAAGAAAGAGTACCTCATAGTGGGTTTAGTCCTGAAGAGCATTTAGCAAAGATTTTCATCATAAGCAGATTTTTTATAGGGGAAATTTACTCTCAGGAGTTTCTCAGGTGTAAAGGCTCCAACTCAAGAGAGAAAGGGGAATCAAGGAGGAAAGGAAGTGCCAGGGAGCTCAAAGGTAGGGGAATCAAGCCAGATTGAATACACCTGGCAGATCAGGTCCCAGACTGGTCTAAAGATATGCTAATCAATATCTTAAAAGGTTGTTTGAAGATAGCCAGGTTGGGGGATGAATAGTGGGGGTTGCTAAAGAGTTCCTTCCTAGATAGTCTGGGAATTATCTGATAATAGAATTATCTGATAATAGCTTCTTCCTGACAGTGTCACATCAATAGGGCTGAGTAAAAAACAGTGCTTAGTCAAGACCATAAAATGTACACACATATGTACATATAAAATACACTTGCATACAAATTATGTAAAGTTCTATCTATAATTCAAGCTAAGTAACATTTAGGGATTTACATAAAATTCGGATGAATCTCAGAAAAAGAATTCTTCATAAGAAAGAACTTAAATCCACTTTTAAAAGTATCCTATTTGCCAAATATTTCTCCAAGAACAAAAATAAGTATGCCATTTTACTTTTCTTTCAATGACAATCAAAGACCCCTGACAAGAATGGTGACCAATGATGAATAATAATAACAGCTTTATTATTCCTCCAGTTCCATTGAGGCAGGAAAATCGAACAGACGGTCATATATAGAAGAACAAATGCCAAATGCTACTGCATGACTGCATAGCCTAGGACATACTCCAGATCACAGCTCTCAACTTGGATAGGAAGATTCTTTAACAGAGAGATGTGGATTCTTTCAAGTTTAGAGTCCCTTTAAAAGATTAATAAATTAAACCATGAAACTATAAATATACAAGAACAATTTTAGCTACCTGGATAAGCTGTCATACCAAGCTGTGCATCACCTATTTCACACATAAAGCTCAATCTAATAAAATTCCTAATCTAAATCTTCTCTTTATATTGATGGAACATACCTATATTACTTTATTACAAGATAAAAGTCTTACTTTTTCAATTATGTACAATGAAATATCACTAATATGGACAAGATGAAGGAAGGCCAAAATATTAAAAGTCTGCATTACAGAATATTTTCAGTAAATCAATTTCTATTAATTTTAAGTACCTATAATAATTAGAACTAGTACAATAAAGTACCTTTCATCTTTATCCTTCATTTCCTTATAGAGAGTTTTCTGGTATCTCATAAGAATAATTTATAATTAACATAGCAATTATTTATATATAAATATGTACTTGAAGATACTTGAAAAGTTTTCTCCCTGAAATATGTAGTTATCATAATTGAATGATCATCCCACTGTATGTGCACCCCAGTTCCCAAGAAGATATTTTATTGTTGAAATAAATAGGGATTAAGTGTGGTGAAAGTGAAGGGGATTAGGACCACTGTTTAATCTAAGGCTTTATAAGCAATGGGCTAATGGCCATAAGCAATCCTGTGTTTGATATTCAATTTAGACCACTCCTGCCTTTTTAGGCTTTCACTTTACACTCCCACATATTCTGTGATCCAGTAACCTCTTCTTGCTGGTTCCATCTCCCAACTCATCATTTTCACTGGCTATCACTCATATCTGAACCACTCTCCTTCCTCTTCTCTGCCTCCTGATTTCTCTAACTTCTTTCTTTTTTTTTTTCTCTGACTTCTTTCAAGATCCCATCTTCAAGGAGAAGTCTTTCTTCATCCCCCCTTAATGCTGGTACCTTTCTCCTATTGATCATCTCAAATTTATGCATGTACACACATGTATATAATTTGTTCTCTTCCTCCAGTAGATTATGAGCCCCTTGGGTGGAGACTGTCTTCCACCTTACCTTTCTTGTATTCCCTAATACTTAGCACAGTGCTTGGCACATAGCAAGTACTTAATAAATGCTTATTGATGAACTGACCAACTGGCTAATTAACTGATTGATGATTAGTACCCGTCATGTCTTGGGTTGCAGTCGTTAACTTATTTATTTTTGCCAAAGCTTATGTTCTTTATTTCCAGGGTAGTATATGTATAAAGCTTTTTATTTTTAAAACATATGCATAGATAATTTTCAACATTCACCCTTGCAAAACTTGTGTTCTAAATTTTTTTCTGCCTTCCTTCTTCTCCCCTCTTCCCCCTCCCCTAAACTGCAAGTAATCTGATGTATGTTAAACATGTGCAGTTCTTCTATACATATTTCCACAGTTATCATGCTGCACAATAAAAATCAGATCGAAAAGGAAAAAAATGAGAAAGAAAACAAAATGCAAGCAAATAACAAAAAGAGTGAAAATGCTATGTTGTGATCCACACTCAGTCCCCACAGTGCTCTCTCTGGATGCAGAAAGCTCTCTTCATCACAAGACCATTGGAATTAGCCTGAATCGTTTCTCAGCAATTACTTATTGCAAACAAGAAGCTGCTGATGCAATAGCAAACCACTGAAGAAGTAAATATACTTGTCAAAAGTCAGCATTGTAGATGGCTTATTATGCCAGTATAGGACTGAAGAAAATGAAACTCTTTTATTTGGATGAAGTCTAAATCCACATGCCTCTGAAGCAAAGTCTACTTTAAAAGTCTGAGGTCTGTTATATCTGGTTCCTTAATGTTGGAAGCTAGGTCATGCTCTATGCAGGATGTCTCACTAGAAAAATCTATGAAGTTAAAGTTTCCTTTTTTAGAGATTCAGACTACCCCATGGTTCAACAAAAGTAGACTGTCCTCAGGTTCCCTTTCAATGGCCACATTTCCCCTGGGAATACATTTGGATTTTGGAAGGGGAATTCTGCCATAACATTGTTCCTCTCTGGCAGAGGAGTAATTCCATTCCAGTGATGGAATTCACAAACTCGATGGGACATCAATCAACAATCAACAATAGTTAGTCAGTTAAATTAGCTTACTGAAGCTAGGTGACATGGGGATTGAGCACTAAACTCAGAATTAGGAAGACTCATTTTTTAAAAAGCTTTTTGAACTGTTGGTATTTAATATTTTTATTTTCACTTCTAGGATCAAATATAAATCAAATATATTATATATTATACATAAAAGTATATTATTTTATAACAATTATAATATATTGCTATATATTATATCTTATATAATGCTTATACTGTGTAATTATAAATTCAATATGTAATGAATATGTTTACATTTCAAATATAAAATTTTCCATTCAAAGCCCTTCATAACCTGCTTCTCCTCCCTGTCCACCTTTCCAGTCTTTTTATACCTACATTCACACACCCACACACATCCATAAATTCTCCAATTCAATGATATTGGCCTCTTTGCTATTTTCCACGCAAAGACATCTATCCCCTAATTCCCAGCATTTTCTTTTTTTTTTTTCTTCCCTTTTCTTTTCTTTTTCTTTTTTAGATGGGAGAAAATATTTATTTATTTATTTTTATTACAACTTTTTATTGACAGAACATATGCATGGGTAGTTTTTCAACATTGTCCCTTGCAATCACTTCTGTTCCAACTTTTCTCTTCCCTCCCTCCACCCCCCTCCTTTAGATGACAGGCAGTCTCATACATGTTAAACATGTTAAAGTATATCTTAAATACAAAATATGTGTACATAGTTATACAGTTCTCTTTGCATAAGAAAAATCGGATTTAGAAAGGTAAAAATAACTTGGAAAGAAAAACAAAAATGCAAGCAGTCCACACTCATTTCCCAGGGTTCTTTCGTTGGATTTTTCTGGTTCTGTTCATCACTGATCAATTGGAACTGATTTGGATCCTGTCATTGCCGAAGATAGCCACATCCATTAGAATTGATCCTCATATAATGTTGTTGAAGTGTATAATGATCTCCTGGTTCTGCTCACTTCACTTAGCATCAGTTCATTTATGTCTCTCTAAGCCTCTCTGTATTCATCCTGCTGGTCATTTCTTATAGAACAATAATATTCCATAACATTCATATACCACAATTTACCTAGCCATTCTCCAATTGATGGGCATCCATTCAATTTCCATTTTCTAGCCACTATAAAAAGGGCTGCCACAAACATTTTCACACTTGTTGGGACCCTTTCCCTTCTTTAATATCTCTTTGGGATATAAGCCCAGTAGTAACACTGCTGGATCAAAAAGTATGCACAGGTTGATAACTTTTGGGGCATAGTTCCAAATTGCTCTTCAGAATGGTTGGATGTATTCACAACTCCATCAACAATGTATCAGTGTCCCAGTTTTCCCGCATCCCCTCTAACATTCGTCATTATCTTTTCCTGTCATCTTAGCCAATCTGACAGGTCTATAGTGGTATCTCAGAGTTGAGGAAGACTCATTTTTAAGAGTTCAAATCTGGCTCAGATACTAATTTAGTTATAGGATCCTGAGCAAGTCACTTAATCCTATTTAACTCAATTTCCTCATCTGTAAAATGAATTGGAGAATGAAACAGCAAACCACTCCAGTATTTTTGCCAAGAAAATCCCAAATGGAGTCATAAAGAGTTAAACACGACTGAAATGAGTGAACAACAAAAAGTTAACAACTTTATTCAGTGCCAACTATGTTCCAGGTACTGTGAGAAATGTTGGAAATTCAAAGAAAATGCTCAGCCTTCAAAGAGCTCACATTCTAATGGGAGAGACCAGACTATATGTAAAACTAGGTCCATACATGATGTATGAAGAGTAGATAGATGAAAATCTCAGGGAGGAATTTATGAGAAGTGGGGGACTGAGAAAGCATTTATTAAGCATCCACTATGTGCCAATTATGTCTTATCTTCTGAGAACAAAAATGCAAAAGTGAGACATTCATTGTCTTCAAATACCTTCCATTTTTCAAGTCTGGAGAAAATAAAACAAATATTGTTTATGAATGTCATGAAATATTATTGTTCTATAAGAAACAATCAGCAGGATGATTTCAGAGAGGTCTGGAGAGACACGAACTGATGCTAAGTGAAGCTAAGCAAGCAGAACCAGGAGAACATTGTATACGGCAGCAACAATATCATACAATGATCAATTCTAATGGACATGGCTCTTTTCAACAATGAGATGATTCAGGCCAATTCCAATGATCTTGTAACAAAGAAAGCCATCTACACCCAGAGAGAGGACTGTGGGAACTGAGTGTGGATCACAACATAGCATTTTCACTAAATTTTTTGTTGTAGTTTGCTTGCATTTTGGTTTTTTTTCTCATTTTTTTGATCTGATTTTTCATGTATAGCACAATAATTGTATATGTGTGTGTGTGTGTGTGTGTGTGTGTGTATGTTGGATTTAACATATTTTTAACACATTTAACATATATTGGGTTACTTGCCATTTGGGGAGAGTGTAAGGGGAAAGGGGAAATTTGGAAAGTTTTACAAGAGTTAAGGGTTAATGTTGAAAAATTATCCATGCATATGTTTTGAAAATAAAAACTTTAATAAAAAAAGAAAAGAAAACATATATTGGAAGGTACTATCGAGAAGGAATCTTTGGTATAAATTAGATGTTATTAAATTTTTTTTATATTATCAGTCCCTTTGGAAACCAAAATACCCATTCTCAGAATGATGTTTTTAGGTTCATCAAATAAAATATATATATGAGAAGGAAAATCAAATACACTGAAATATATTTATTAAAGAATTTTTATTAAAGTTTTTTATTTAAAAAACATATACATGGATAATTTTTCAACACTGACCCTTACAAAACCTTGTGTTCCAAATTTTCTTTCTTCCCCCTTCCCTTAGATACCAAATAATCCAATAAATGTTATGCATCTTAAAATATGTTAAATCCAATATATTCATATGTATTTATGCAATTATCATGCTGCACAAGAAAAATCAGATCAAACAGGAAAAAAAAATGAAAAAGAAAACAAATGCAAGCAAACAACAAAAAGAGTGAAAATGTTATATTGTTATCCACACTCAGTTTCCATAGTCTTCTCTCTGAGTATAGTTGGCTCTCTTCATCACAAGATCATCCTCAATCATCTCATTGTGGAAAGAGTCACGTTCATCAGAATTGATTATTGTATAATGTTGTTGCTGTGTACAATGGTCTCTTGGCTCTGCTCATTTCACTCAGTATCAGTTCATATAAGACTCTCCAAGCCTCTCTGAAATTATCGTGCTGATCATTTCTTATACAACAATAATATTCATATGCCATAATTTATTCAGCCATTCCCCAAATGATGGGCATACATCGGTTTCCAGTTTTTTGCCACCACAAAAAGGGCTGCTACAAACATTTTTGCACATGTGGATTCCTTTCCCTCCTTTAGATCTCTTTGGGATATAAGCCCAGTAGAAACAATGTTGGATCAAAAGGTATGGACAGTTTATCAAAGCAGTTTTTAAAGAGTTCATAGATACTAAGTGAAGAACTTAGTCTTCTATGCAGCTGCAAGAATTAGGAATGGTTTCACAAAGTTTGTCACATTCTTTACAGTAGTAATAGTAATAATGAGAGAATTTTGTCATTCCCTGAACAAGAAACAAAAAATTAGGCTGACTGCAGATTATTGTGTGCCTGGAAATGACCCACATAAAATGAAATATGAACTGGGACTACTTAGAGAGCTGAGGTAAGGATGGATTCACAACCTGATTAAGGGCAGTGAGTTCCAAAAGCTTAGGAATAGCTTCAGTTTCTGAGCCCAGTTTTCTGGATTATACTCCTTCCAGGTCATTAGGTACTGTGACTATCTCTACTATATTCCAGGGGTCCAGAATTAACTTGATCTCAAACTCCTTAATGCTGTAGATGTATTTATGGTTTCAGCCAAAGAAAAGAAAGACTTTATGGAATATGAAGTGATTCCATCTACCAAGAAATTAGAATTTATAGATTATGGGGCAAACAATTTTCAGAAAAGGAAAGCAACTGGTATAGAGACTGGCTAGCTTTCTGGATGACTTATCCCAACACTGGTATGAGGTAGACGAAAATACACTACATTCCCCACCTGCAAGTTTCCCAAGGGACTCTTACTTATCTGTTCTCTTGTAGGCAGCCTTGGCTCATCATTACAGGAGTGTTTGCAGGTCATCTCGGGAAGCTTGAGCACCCTGAGATAATTATCTCTGGCTGGGATGGTAGTGAGAGGAATGAGTGCCAGGAAGTAAAGCAGGCAGAATCTATAGTTAGCGTAGAAGGGAGGATTCTGGCTGGGGAAGCATATGGTGTTGTTATAAGAGAAGACTGTGGTGGGGAAGAATTATACTATAGATAAGTTCTATAACAGCACAAGCATTGCTCCAGGGTCCAGTTCATATGTTCTACCTATCTGCTGGATTTTGAGTAGTGGCCAGAAGACAGGTAGGTACATTTTAAACTTTACGGTAAGAAAGGATTTTCTAGAAATAGAAAATGAACTGGGATTCTCATTTTGAAATTACATGATCCGGGAGGTCAGAGGGCCAAAAGTTATTTTGGAAGAAGTGATGGCTAGAGTTGCAAAGCTGCCACAGTAGGGAAGGAAGAATATCATATTCTTCAGTTCATGCACCATCATGAAAATCAGTGTTTAATAATGTACAAGGGCAGAGAAGATTCAAAATAAAGTCTATGGTGAGACTGGTCAAAGTCTGTTCAGCAGAAGCAAAAATTTTATATGTGGCTACACATTGTTGAATGAACTCCATGATTTGAGTTCACCAAAATTTTCAGGTAACAACTTGGACAGTTCACCGAAAGATCCATAAAAGCAAGATTTCATGAAATATTTAGGTTAATATATATAGGTCAGATCTGACATGTTTTCTTATGGCCGACAGGGTATTGATACATGGTTTCTTTTGGGTTCTAGATGAAGGAATCTTTTTGTTGCTGCTGAAAAAAAGATATGCATGGCCTACCTGAGGATGTACAAATTCTAGCTGAGAATTTATATCAATTCTATCTCTTTAGAGTGTGTATGAAAGTCTACTTTTGGAGAAATGGTTTTGACCTATTAGTTATGTGAGCAAAAGATATATTAACTTTGGAAATTAAGGTAAATGAAGAAAACAGTCTAGTGGGCCTAAAACTAGTTGCTGACTGTCTTTAAGTATTTAAGATTCCAGGAATCTGTGGTGATGAAGAACTAAGATACATGGTTCTCTTTGGACAGTATCGCTAATCTTGAAGTGTAGTTTTATGATGGACCAAATCTCTTGTTTCCAAATAGTATATTTTAATACTTCTAAAGAAAAGTAGGCTCATGGATACAAGTGGATGACCATCCCATCTCCCCATCAAGTTGTGGATAATTCTGGGCTTAGGACTATGTATCATGATGAAATTAAACTCTGAGTCTAGAGATGTGAAAGTCTTAAACCTTAAAGAGATAAAGGAAGAAGGAAAAGGACATAAGTAAAAACATTTACAACAGGTAATTTTGTAATGATAGAGATCTGGAAACTCAAGGAAAGCTGGAAATCCCATGTATGTATAGGGATCAAACAAAATTATGGCATATGATTACAATGGAGTATTATTGCATCTTAAGAAATGACGAAAGAGATAATTTCAGAGAATTTTAGGTTGATTTGTACCCTCAGAAATTTGCTAACTGTATGATCTGAACAAGTCAATCCTATTTGTCTCAGTTTCTATAACTATAAAATGAGCTGGAGAAAGAAATGACAAACCATTCTGCCAAGAAAACCCACAAATAGGTCATGACGCAAATGAACAGCAATTATAAAAATGCTGAGTGAAATAATTAAATTAGAAAAACAGTCTATATAATAACAACATTGAAAAGACAAACAACTGAAAAATTTTAGAATTCTGATCCATATAACAATAAATAACCATAATACCAAAGAACTGATGATGAAGATTGCTACTCATTTCCTGACAGAGAGGTGATAGAAACAACATGCAAAATGAGATATACAATTTCAGACATGACCAATGACAGAATTTTTTTCTTTTTATTTAACTAGCATTATTTAATTCTAAATATTTGTCTTTTTTAATGAGGGGGAGGAGGAAGGAAGAAGAAAAAAATAAGTTCTTTTTAATTGAAAAAAATTAATGTGAAATTTAAAAAGCAGGAAAGCCCTCTGGGTTGCTAATGACTAGTAAAGACTTGGTTCTTATATAGAGGATAGATACAGGGGAAGGCCTCTGGTTAGGTAGGAAGTGGTGCTTGAGAGTGAAGTTTATGATATCCTGGAAAGAATGTTGGATTTGGAGGACCTGGATTCAAATCCTGACTCTATCACTTTCTATTTAGATCACTAGGTACTAGTTGATTATTGAATCTGATATTTTCTAAGGTCCTTTCAGATTTTAAATCTAGGGCCTGTGACCTTAAGATAGATGGTCAGTGGTAGATGCTGATGGATGGATTTTCCAGAAAAATTGCCAGTACATTATGATTCTGTTTTCCCAATAGAAGGGTATGAAAAGCCCTCATCTGATACCAGTAAATTCATATGTATATATAAATAGAGATAGTATTATCAGAATAGGAGTACCATTTGGAATTGAATTGTATATTATTCAAGTCATGAGAACAGATCAGGCTGGCACCCAAGTATATAATTCTATGATCTCATATTTGTTTCTCTAAGAAAAGGACATTTGTCTAATCAAAATATATATAAGATCAATCATTCAGAATTAAAGGCAATGTATCTGCCTTGATTTGATTAGATACATCCTGAAGATAATGGACATTTTTAAATCAGGGAGAGGACTATTTTACAAGTGGTATAAGGAGTTCTGGTGGCTGGTTCAATACAAGAGCTGAAGTTTAGAATTTGGTCTAAGGCTACTAAGCAATTGCTAGATTTCACGGACTCAAGAGACTAGATCCTTAGTACCACAAGGAATCAAGATAATCAACTCACATAGCAAGGGGAAGAGAAAGGAATAAACATTTGAATAGTCCCTACTCTATACCAGGCAATACACTTAAACACAAGAATTCTGTGAGATAGGTGCTACTATAATCCTCATTTTACAGTTGAGGAAACTGAAGCAAACAGAGGTTAAGTGACTTATCCAGAATTATACAGCCAAATTTGAACTCAGGTTTTCCTGAGTCCTATGTTCCATTTACTATACCACTATACTATACCACCATATACGCCTGTCATATGTAATGATGATTCCTCTTAATGATCATAAATACTCATTCTTCTATCACTGAGTATAACTTCTATCAAATTAAGATAACTATATATATAATAGGTTAAGTTAATTTATTTCCCTAAGCTGCCTATATCTCTCATGCCTTTGTTGCTTCATGAGGATCACAAGCTATAAATAATTATTATGTAGTAGGAGGACAGACTTTAAAGGAATTCCAATTTCTTAGGTCTCTCTAAAATAGACTTAGGAAGTTTCTCCCAGGAGCAGTGGATGCTACTTGGTAGAATAAACCAGTTATAGTTTCCATCCTGACCACAATGCAGACAGAGATTGGTCATTGGCCAGTGTTCCTCACTCTAGGCTAGGGGTGAGTTGGTGTTGGACTAACACAACTCCATCAAATCAGACTCTGGGGGTGGCAAACAGAGCAGCATGTCATCCAAATATAAGACCACATGTCATATTTGAATGAGACTGAATGTTATCTACAATGGCCATGGATTGTAACCAGGAATAAAGATTGGGGGAAAGGTTCTATCAAGAAGTTCAGATGTTTCTCAATCCAAAGACACTGGGTATTCAACATGGAGAGGATTTTGGCTACCCATTTATTCAGTTGATGTATCTTGCAAAGTGGGGTTGTTATGAATAACCAGGAATAAAGATGGTGAAAAGATTCTATCAAGAAAGTTAAATGTTTCTCAATCCATAGACACTGGGTAGTTAATATGGAGAGGATTTTGGCTACCTATTATTCAGCTGATGT
Source organism: Sarcophilus harrisii (assembly GCF_902635505.1). Classification (NCBI taxonomy): domain Eukaryota; kingdom Metazoa; phylum Chordata; class Mammalia; order Dasyuromorphia; family Dasyuridae; genus Sarcophilus; species Sarcophilus harrisii. Next base: position 148,263,326 of record NC_045428.1, on the reverse strand, counting down.
ATCTTGCAAAGGTTCTTTACAACCAGGAATAAAGATGGATGTGTTCTTTTCTATTTCTGATATTTTTATAAGTTTGTGATTTTACAATTCTCTCTCTCTCCCTCTTTCTCTCTCTCTCTTTCTCCTCTGTCTCTATCTGATTGTCTCTCTATCTTTCTCATTCCCCCTCTCTTCCTTCCTCCCTCCATTCCTATGGATCCTATGATCCATTGGTATTTTCTCCTTCTAGAGCATAAGTTTTCTTTTTTTTCTTATTGAAGTTTTTTATTTTCAAAACATATGCAAAGATAATTTTTCAATATTGACCATTGAAAAGCCTTATGTACCAATTCCCCCCTTCCCCCACCACTCCCCTAGATAACATGTAATCCAGTATATATTAAACATGGATCAAATACAGGCATTCATATTTATACAATTATCTTGCTGCACAAGAAAAATCAGATCAAAAAGTAGAGAGTGAGTTTTCTAAGGGCAACAACCATGTATTATTTAAACTGCATTGCTCCAGCATCTAACAGAGTATTTTGCATATAATAAGAGCCTAAAAACTTATTAAATGATGAAGCATTTTGGTTGGTACCAAAAAGAGGCCTGGATTTGGGTTCAGATTGTCTGTATTTGAATACGGGTTCAGTGACTTACTTCTTATGGATCCCTGGGATCAGCTAAAAGGATCTGGGGATGTTTAGCCTGAAGAAGAATGAGATATGGCAAATATTCAATGTGGTATCATGTTGGAGAAGCTATTAGGTTTGTTTTAACCTTCCCAGAAAATAAAGGAGCAATGGGTAGAATTTGAGTTTGCTATGAGGAAAACTTTCATAAAAGAGCTATCTAAAAGTGAAATGAGCTGAAGTGATAAATTAATAGGTTTTCCCTCATTGAAGGCTTTCAAAGCAAAAGCTGGGACACTTATTGGGTATATAATATCCTGGATTTCTTTTCCATTATCAGTTGGACCAGATGGCTGTTGAGGTATTTTTGATCTTTTAAACTATGTGATTAGATTAACATCTATTTAAAAATAAAGACAAATATAACTTTAGGCCCCTGGATTACTCCCCAAATATCCAAAGTTAGGAGTGATTAGCTTTGTTGGAAGGGCCCATAGTGGCTATCAAGTTCAGTGACTCCATTAATTTCACAGAGACCATTGTAAAAGGACATGAAGAGCAATGAAGGACCAGCCAGTGACCACAAGATTCCGATAAAACCCTTCTATCTCAGTTGGATCTCCTTGCAGATCTCTTGCTGCTCCTGTTTGTTTAATACTTAAATCTCACCACAGGGGAAGCTGGGTTCCTGAAAAAGGCTCAAAAAGCAATCCCACTTGAGATGTGGTAGGAGGCAATTTGTATATCTGAAGGGAGACAGCATTATTCTAGTGTTTACTTGACTGGGGACCCATTTAGGAAAGGTACATTGACTTTCACCCCTGTTAACAATTGCCCTACATTTAGTAGTTTTGTTATTCTCCCTGCAGATTGGCTCCTGCATGGATTGCCAAATTAGACAATCATGGATCCTGATCTATAAATTTTCCTTGCATAAAGTCCAGAAGGGAAACAGGTTTCTGGCTGACTTGTAGTTGAATAGACTTGAGGCTTTTCTCCTCATGTGTAGCTCTTCCTTATAGTCTCACCGAGCCACGTTATTCTCTCTTTGGAGGCAATTATTCAGCTCAGGATATTAAATAAGGCAACTAAATTCACCAGATGACTGCCCTATCAATTTATCTTTAATTTCTTCTTTAGTCTTCCCTTAAAAATCTCCAATAGGAATTATGTCAGAAAGGTCAAAATACACGCACACGCACACACACACACACACACACACACACACATACACACACACACACACACATCCACACAGGTAAAGAACTAATTATTTTTCAATTAAGTTTAAATCATTGAAGTTCAAATTTGCTCTAAGACTTTTGTTACTGTATAATAAAGTAATTACTTCAACATTTCATGGTAGCAGAAATGAATAACCATCAATGGGAGGAATAGCTGAACAAATTATGACAGGTAAGAATAATGAGGAAGAATTCAGAAAAAGGGAAGAATTGGATCAGTGGCTACCGAAAAACCACAGATAAGGCCCATAATACTGTAAAGGAAAAAACACTAAAGCACAGAGAACTTGACTCCAAAAGACTAATAATGAAACCTAACTCCCTGTTCTCTAACTAGAGGTGATGATCAACCAGCACAAAATGAAAATGTCCTATCAAATGTAATATACTTTTTTTATTTGGATTATAATCTCTCTGCAGTTGAATTCCAGATTTATACATCTAGTCGTGGTTTCTCTCCTGAGATCCAGTCTCATATCACCAAGCATCCATTGGACATTCTGAACTGGATACCACATAGATATAGCAAACTCAACATATCCAAAAGAGAATTTTTTAATATCCCCTTGCAAACCCACTTCTCTTGCAAATTTTTTTGTTTCAAGCATGTGATTTCATTGGTGAAGTTTTAAACTAGTTTGGCCCTTCTGGAAAGCAATCTGAAACTATATTCCACATGTTATAAAAATGTGCTTTGATCCAACAATACCACTTGTAGACTTATACCCCCAAAAAAGAGCCAAAGGAAGCAAAAGATTCATATGTACAAAAATATTTGTAACCACTTTTTCTGTCGTGGCAAAAAATGGGGAAACTTCAAACTTGACTCAGCCCATGACTTTCTGGATTGCTTCTCTATTTCTGCCACAGTGGCCTTCTCACCCTGAAAAAGCATTCCTTTTCTATTGCCTTCTCTGATTGGTAAGTTCCTCCCTGAAATCTTCCTTTGAAGAATCATTCACATTTGTCATTTCTATTTCTAATCTAGCTTAATCCATAACTAATTGGACTACTTTTCCATCTTCTCCTACCCTATAGGTACCATTGAGGATCTTCTGCTTTTCAGCTCTTCTTTTATGTAGTATTCCCCCATTAGAAAGAATTAGAATTCTTTGGCCAGGAGCTATTTTTCTTTTTCTTGCATTTATCTTTATACCACTTAAAATAGTACCTGACACATAATAAGCTCTTAGCAAATATATTACCTATGTATTTATCTATCTTTCTTTCTTTCTTTCTATTTATCTATCTATCTATTTATCTAATGGGTGGCTATCAATTGGGAAATGGCTAAACAAATTATGATATGCAAATGAATTTATTATTTATTTTTGTTGGTATTATTATTATGTATATTATTATTGTTGTGCCATGAGAAATTATGAAAGAAAGGAACTTTGAGAATTAGTATTAACTAATACAGAATAAAGTGAGTAGAACCAGAAAAATAATTTATACAATAACTACAGTATTGTAAAGCCAAATAATTTTAACAGACTTAAGAATCTTGATCAATAAAATTACCAACCATAATTTCAGAGGTCTAATAATGAGAAATCCTACTTACTTCCTAACAGGTAATAGACTCAATGCAGAATGACATATATATATATATATATATATATATATATATGTTCGTATATGGCCAATGTGGGAATTTGTCTTTCTTTACTATGCTTTTTTGTTTCAAAGGCATCATTTTTCTTTTCTTTTTTTCTTTTTCATTTGTGGATCAGGGAAGAGAAAATGAGAAGAAGTGAAAATAAATGCTTGTCAAAGAAAAAAAAATTAACTTTTGTTTCTGTAGAGGCTACCATTCTTTAGTCACCCAGGCTTGCAACCTCAAAGTCATTTTACTTCCTCACCTACCAGTTCTACCCACTTTCCAAATTATATCACATCTACCTTTATGTCTCTGGCATTCATTTCTGTCTCTCCACTTAAGTAGCTACCACACTAGTTTAAATCCTTGTTACAATAGGCTACTAACTGATCTCCCTCCCTAAAGTTTTTCTCTTTTCTAATGTATCCTCCATATTTCTTTCAAAGTAATTTTCCTAAAATACAGGCTTAATGGGCAATCCCCACCATTCCCCAACCCTCCTCACACACATACACCCATACCCCAAAATGCTCTAGTGTCTTCCAATTGATTTAGGACCAAATTTAAACTATTGCGTTTTGCATTCAAAACCCTTTACAATCTGATTATAGCCTACCTTCCCAGATTTATTTATTTATTACATAGTACTTTATAGCTGGATTTCTTTTTGTTCCTTACACAAGACATTATCTCTTTGTCCAGCTTGTTCCCCTAATCTTACACTCTTTCTTTCCCTTTGCCTCTTAAAATCCCTAGTTTCCTTCAAAACTAGCTTAAACACCATCTCCTACATGATGACTTATTCTGATGGTTTCTTAACAAGATGGCTCTATTTTACTGATTGGGAGTTGTTTTAGGAAATGATAGCATTACTTTTTTTTAAAGAACATAAATACAATTGTGAAAATTTTCCAATATTACTAGTACTTCCTAGTCTTAGTTGGTTTGTGGCTGATGAAATTTATTAATATATTCAAGTAAAGCCAGCATTTGTATCATGTCTTCAGTTAAAGTTCCCAAAGACCACAAGGAACTTTCCTTTGAACTGATGGAAATTCCTCAGCAAAGACTCAGTTCTTCCCATCAAAGGAACAGGCTAGTCCAAGGTGACCCCTCCCTCTTTGATGATGAAAAATTCCACCTTAGCCTGATATGTAGCAAAGCTTCAGAACTGGGCTTTACTGTCAATTCCCTTAAACACTGACCTAAGGAGGCCAGTGTCCATTTTGCATTGTGGGTGGGAAGACAAGGTTAAATCAGGAGGCATAAAAAAATCACAGTCCCAGAGAGACTTTTATGCTACAGTTTTTCTCCTTGAAAATCTCATAGCTGTTCTCCCCATTCTCTCCTTTCTCTCTTGCTACTACTATTTCCTCCTGCACTATTCTTGCCACCCCTTATAGGTAGTTAAATGGTTCAGTGGATAGAGCCCTAGGTTTGGCAGCAGAAAAACTTGAATTCAAATCTAGCCTCTGACACTATGTGTCTAATTTCTGTCTGCCTCAGTTTGCTCATCAAAAAGGAAGAATAATAGCATTATTCTCAACAATCCTTCAGGGTTGTTGTTAGGGTCAAATGTTCTAAACAATGCCTGGAATATATTAGATGCTTAAAAATACTCATTTTTGTCTTTCAGGTTAAGGGGGAATCCTCCATAAGCACTGATATTGTCAAAAGCAACAACTAGACTAAGATTCAAATTCTGGTTCTGTCATTTCAGTCTGGTTCCAGATTTCTCATCTGCAAAATGAAGGAACTGGAAGAGATAACTTCTTGAGTTCCTTTAAATATTAAAGTATTGATGTTATGAAAATCTTCAGTGGATATGAAAGATCCTTGGAACGAAAGTACTTATTGAAAATAGGACTGCCTTTCTAGCTGAGGGATAACACAGAAGGATGTTGACATGGACAGAGAAGAAAAGGCACCTGGACTAATCCTGAACTTAGCCATACTTACTCCTTGTGTTGGGGAATTATTATTCAGCTGTCTTTCTAACTTCACAACTGTCTACACTAGGAGATCAGTGGGAGTGTCCTCTGTAGGGCATATCTTTCTATGAAGAAACATAAATGATTCTAATAAAGAAGAAATGGAGGTGGAGGAAGATGTATTTAAAGAGAATGATTTTTGAAAAAATGTATAGAATCAAGGACCTATATCTTAAAATTAATTTTCTTAATTCTTGCATGCTCTTGAGGAAATATCAAAAATAGAAAAGTCCAGAATGGACTGAGATGCATGATTAATGCTAATGACAATTGAAAAAAATTGCTTCAGGTTTAAATTTTGATTCATATATAGGATGACTCAAAATGGGGAATAGAAAGATATTCAGTCTACAATATGGATCTGGCATTTATTTGTCAAATACAAAATAACCACAAGTGTACAACTGAGAAAATTTTTAAATAGGACACTAATCTGTAGCTATATTTCTATTCCTTTGGGAAAGTTGATAGTCAATTTATCAAAGATGAGTTTGTGAGTCTGAGCAATTTTAATTATTTTTTATCTCAGCTCTGTTCTCAAAGGTCTCTTTATAGAGTCTCTGCCTTGAATGGCAGTACTTCAGCATCTGCCTTAGGATCCTGGGCTCCAGGTTGGTAAAAGATGGTAAGGTAAGCTTCTCTCCAACCAATCCCACACCTTTCTTTTCCCCTTTTCTCCAACACCTTTCACTTCTGACTCTAAGAACAATAACTTAAGATAGTAACTATCATTGTCCTATTGCTCAATTCATTTTTGTGAATACCTAGCCCAGAATGCCATTCTTCTCTAAGTTTTCCTCTTATTAGATTATAAGGCACTTAAAGGCAGGTTTTGTTTGTTTGTTTGTTTGTTTTTTGCTTTTTTTTCTATATCCTCATACCTTAACATAATTCTTAGTACATACCAAGCACTTCATAAATGTCTTATTCATCCATCCATTCACTCATATTTTTACAAAACTGGAGAACAAAAACTTGGTAGTGGGATTCCTCTCACAAATACACAGTTTGGACAATTTTACAAACCAATCTGTTCTGGCATGTCATATAATACCACCTCTTACTTATATAGTAACAGGTACTTGCTCCATAAATAGCTGCAATATTATTAATTGCATTGAAAAGTTGTTTTTTTTTTAAATTTTCACATCCAGAAAGTGAAGGCTGAAATTGTCCAGGAAAATCAATAGCTCTTTGAGTAAAATAAAATGTAAAACCAAAGTATTAACATAATGTCAATCTCTCATTCCCAAATAGGTACAGTATAATTAGCCCTCTTCATTAATTTTATTGCTGTTGTTTTAAGCAGAGGAGAAATGAGAAAGATACCTTTAGAGCTGGAAAGGCCTTTAGAGGTCACTTAGCCAAACTTCAGTTAAAGTTTATAGGAAGAATTACACATGTTTAACATATATTGGATTACTTGTTGTTTAGGGGAGGGAGTTGGTGGAAGGAAGAGAAAAAATCTAGAACACGAGATTTTGCAAGGATTTATGCTGAAAATTATCCATGCATATATTTTGAAAATAAAAAGCTTCAATTAAAAAAAAAAGTTTACAGAAAGGAGCAATTATATAGAGCACCAGCCCTGGAGTCAGGAGAACCTGGGTTCAAATCCAGCCTCAAACACTTAATATTACTAGCTGTGTGATTCTGGGCAAGTCACTTAACCCCAACTGCCTTGCAAAAAAAAATAAAAATAAAATAAAGTCAAGATTACACAGATAGTAAGAGGCATGGGTGAGATTTGAACACAAATTTTCTGACTCCAAATACATTGCTCTTTCATTTGTGCAACACTGCTTCTCACATGGTTTGTCTGAGGCAACAAAGTACAATGCTTTTGCAGCTAGACAGTGAAGTAAATTGAGCATGGGACTTGGAGTTAAAGAGCTGAGTTTGAATTTTATCTAAAATGCTTACTAACTTATGATACTGGGTAATTCATTTGCAGTGAGATATTGCATAGAAAGTATTTTTGTAAATTTTAGAACACTATGTAAATATCATTTCTTATCATTATTATTTTTGATCTATAAAACAGAGATAATAGTAGTACCTACTTCCTAGGATTGTTGAAAGGATCAAATAGGATAATATTTATAAAACACTTATCACAGTGCTTAATATTTATAAAGCACTTATCACAGTGCTTGGCACACAATAGGTGCTATGTAAATGTTAGTTATTAGTTTTTTAATTAAAGATTTTTATTTTTCAAAACATATACATGGACAATTCTTCAACAAGACCTTGTGTTCCAATTTCCCCCCCCTTCCTTAATCTCCTCCCCTAGATGACAAGTAGAAATATATGTTAAATCCAATATATGCATACATATTTACACAATTATCATGCTGCACAAGAAAAATCAGATCAAACCAGTAAAAAAAAAAAAAAAAAAAAAAAAAAGTGAAGCAAAACAAAGTGCAAGCAAACAACAACAAAAAGAGCGAGAATGCTATGTTGTGATTCACACTTTGTTCCCATAGTTCTCTCTCTGGTGTAGATGGCTCTCTTCATCACTGAACAATTGGAACTAATCTGAATTATCTCATTGTTGAAGAGAGGCCTGTCCATCAGACTTGATCATCATACAATCTTGTTGCCGTGTATAATGATTTCCTGGTTCTGCTCATTTCACTCAGCATCAGTTCATGTAAGTCTCTCCAAGCCTCTCTGAAAGCATCCTCCTGGTTGTTTCTTATAGAACAATTATTTTCCATTGCATTCATATACCATAACTTATTCGTCATTCTCCAATTGATGGGCATCCATTCAATTTCCAGTTTCTAGCCACTAGAAAGAGTGGCTGCCACAAACATTCTTGCACACATAGGTCCCTTTCCCTTTTTTAAGATCTCTTTGGGATATGAGCCCAGTAGAATGTTAGTTATTATTGTTATCAGCATCAGCAGCACCCTCTATCTGCCTCAGTTTCCTCATCTGTAAAATAGGGATAATTATATCACCCACCTCAAAGATCTGTTCTGAGAATCAAATACAATAATGTTTATAAAGTGCTTTGTTAACTTTAAAGTGTTTTTATAAATATTATCTATTAACAATAATAGCACCACCACCACCACCAATAACAACTATAATAGTACTACTATTTTATTGATATTGTTGCATTGTTCTAGTCATAGTTCATGACCCCACTTGGGATTTTCTTGGCACAGATACTGGAACATTTTGCTATTTCCTTCTCCAGCTCATTTTATAAAGGAGGAAAATGAAGCAGGCAGGGTTAAGTGACTTGTTCAGGGTCACATAGTAAGTATCTGAGGCTGAATTTGAACTCAGTGATTCCTAACTCTAGGCCTCCTCCCCTTCCAAAATACTTCTGTTAAAATGAATTGAACATCCAGGATCAAATGCCGGCATTTCTAGTCTTTAGGTGAGCCCAGTACTTTCATCTGTGGTCTGAAATCTAGACTGGAGAAGGTATCATCAGCTCAAAGTTTTGTGTAAGGTTTCCATTGGTATGAGAAAGAATAGTGCCAAAAGTCCTGGCCCAAAACTGATCTTCATTAGGATGAGTAAAGTTTAGTTTGCAATGAGATTTTGCATGGAAAGTATCTTTGTAAATTTTAAATCACTATGTAAATGTCCTATATTATTATTATAAATGTTATGTCACAGTTCTTGTTTATTGTCTTGACTCAGTTTCCCTAAATTGTCCTGACTCAGTTTCCCTAATTGTTCTGCCTCAGTTTATAATTGTTCTGCTCAATCCTGCAAAACCACCCCTCCTCTTAATCATTTATTTGATAAGGATAAAAGATCTTATATTTTAGAATGGCTCTCCCCAGCCCAAGCTATTAGTATATCAGATACCATCTTATCAAGATGCCTCTCCCCATGTCCAGGGTGCCTCCCCCTATTATGTCATCCCCCTCTCCAGTGGCTCACCCCACCCTGTCAGAATCCTGTTCCCCCACTCTCAGTACTCTGACTCCTCCCCCTCCTCAGTCTACCCCTTGTGTCTGAACCATGTGTATATATATATCATTGAGAACTCACATTGTTTGCTGGATTCTTGGAGATGATAGTCTCATTCAGCCCTGTGACCAAACCATGGATCCATTTAGTCCCACTACATCTCTCCCTTACAAATAAAATATTAAATACTCTCTAATCTCTGTCTTGCCTCAATTTCTCCGGCATTACATAAGAATGTGATTTTAGGATTATGATTGATACTAGTCATCTTTGAAAACACCTTCAGGTTGAATACCTTAATCCCAAGAAAACAAAAACAGTTGTGTCTTTATAGAGAAATTTACTAGTTATAAATTTGCAAACTGCAGTAGAAAGAATATTGGCTCTGGAGAGAGATGGGTTTGGATTCAAATTCTGCCTATAATACTTAATATTGGTATAACCTTGGGCAAGATACTTAAACTCATTGGTTTCTTCATCTTTAAAATGAGAGGAATGGACTAGGTAGTTTCTGAAGTCTCCTTGAGTTCAAGAGCTATGATTCTATGAATTGAATAAGGACAGAATTCTGAATAAAATTTTAACCAAAACAATTGTACATATACCATAATATCAACAGCCTACTAAGAAAATAAATTCAATTTTGAATAAGGTAAGAAGTAGTAGGTTTCATTATCGTTCTCAGAACATTTGTTGAATATAAATGATACACTAGACAGAGATCCTACTCTTAGAATTATATTGTCAATTTACTGTAACTGCATCAAGGATTTTTCTACAGAATAGGAATAGTCATAATTCAATCTTGAGTTTTGAGTTTATAGTCCAGACTACTCCTTACTCTCACAAATATAGATCCATTGGATTTCCCAAAAAGGAAGAAAATCATTAAAGCCAAAAAAAAAAAGAAAATTGTGCTTTCTCCAATTCCCTCTGAAAATCTTTAGATAAAGGAGAAAGACATCAGAAGCCAAGTGAGAAAGAATGACAAAACTAGTAGAGAAGAGACAGGAAATGAAAAATCTAAGTGTCATTAACAATATAAAGAAGTCTATTCTCCCTATTGATGTTTTCCGTAATTACTAAAGTAATTTCCATTGTTGTTTCTTTCTCTAGAAGAAAACTGTTTTCTCTACATTTTTATTAACAATTGAGAATACAGAAATATAACCTTAGTTTATAAACACACTAATGTTCTGCTTACCTTTGCTGAATTATTCTAACATATTCTTTTGTGCATGCTACAGATTATAATCTACAGCCAAAAAAAAAAAAAAACATTTTATGCAAACATTTTTTTAAAAAAGAAAGAAAGTATGCATTGGATGAGAGAAGAAAAAAGGCCATCTTTTGCATTTCATTCCCAACCCAAAGAGGATCTTTGGGGTAGGGGGAAAAAAAAAAAGATGTAGCACTGAAAGAAAAGATTTGGGAAGGAAAACTCCTTATTATTAAATGGGGGTGGGGGAATCGTTTCCATTTGAAAATTAGGCTTGAGTCTTATACATGGAGTAAATAGGAGAAATCGAGGTATCCTTATATAGAATCAGAATTTTTAAAGCGGTGAGAAATTTTAGGGGAGGGAAAGTACTTGGTTACATACTTAGAAAAAATGCAGGCTGCTATTAGAGGTTAATTTCATTTCAATGAGTAATTCAGTATGGATGCCCAAGCCAAATGAAAAGAGGAAGGAAGAGACTGTTAAAAGATAGGAATGGAGATAACTCAGCTGAGTGGGCCAATGGACACCAAAGGAGGAAACCAGCAATGTTTGCATAATGAGCAGTCCCCTAATGGCCCCAGTACTTTTTTTCAATTCAATCAGATTACTGAATGTATCTTTCTAAAACAAAGAGGTTCTTGAATTAGAAGTTCCAGCTTGTTCTTTGGATCAAACCCTAAAGGGTTTGATATTAAGCTAGATGTGAATGGAAGTAAAGAATGTTTTAAAGAGTGCAGTAATCTTTCTACAAGGAGACAAAAAAAAAAAATCTTAGAAACACAAACATGAATGCTACCAACTCTATAATTCAGTTACAAGAAAGAAGTACTATGAAATAATGTATATTTTGTGGGTTTTTTAAAAGTCTACTTAAAATGAAAAATCGCCCTAGCAATTTTCCCTTGCAATTTCCTGTAACCTTTCTATAAAGCAAAAAGTCTCTAAAATGGGTTTCTGGCCCACCTGAATAATTGTTGGATAGATTATGGGAAAAGTGACAGCTATCAAAAATTATTATATGTTTAATTTGGTATATTGGTGTGCATGAGACTTAGGACCAGGGGGACGGTCCATTTCTAAATGTCCAAAGTATTCAATTTAAGTATACACAGGTTAAGAAGTATAATGAATTTTTGTTGCAAAGATCAAGTCTACTTTTTGGTCCCATGTTTCTCACAGAAAGATTCGGTACACTTGGGGATCAACAAGGTAATATAAGTAGACAACATCATAGAAAAATCTTCATGTGTGTATTAGTATGGGAAAGTGGCAGTAATCTATAAAGAGTTACCACCTTTGGTGATAAAGACAAATCAATACTTTATAGCATTTTCTTCAATGCTGCTGAATGAATGTCAATTCCTTCTCTATTATAGAAAAAAAAAAAGTAATACTCAAAAAAATTAACATCAACAAAGGAACTTTAAAAAATCCTGACACTCTTGACAACTTTCATTAGAAGAAAAATATACCAAGTTTCCCATAATGAATTTAAAATCTTTGTATTAAAGTTCTTTCCTGCTGCGTTTGGAAAGACGGAGGAACCACACTTACTGTGTCCCACAAATTCCTTAGCACAAGAGAGAAAAACAGCAAGACTTCTGATTTTTGATGCATTAAGTTTACTCGTTATTAAACCAACATACTTTGCTGATTTTCTAAAATCTCTGGAATCAAGTCCAACATTCTTTGCACAAAATGTCACAATTCCTAAGCTGTTGTGGTGAGAGGAGAAATTCAGTTTTCTGCATCCAGCAGCTGTTGTTAAAGTTGGGCATCTGATTAGTCTTTGTAATCAAGGGGCTGTCACAGTGACTGAAGCATGAAAGTCAAAATGCCCAACTTCACATGGAAACACAACCAGGCTATGGTCACCAGTTTTCCTACATCACAGATTTTAGTGGCTAACAAGGGGTGTTTACAAGTAGCCATTTAGCACCTTCCTGTTGGATATTTTTACACCAAGTTACTTTTCCTCTGAAGGAAAACAGAAGAAATTGGAGAGGCAGAAAATATTTTTCTTTGCTGTGCTATGTTTAAAATAAGAAAGCATTACAGGCTTGTGTTGGTGTTTCCACCCCCCCCCCCAATAGCACTGTTTATAATCCCTCCCATGTCAATGATGAGGGAAAACACATTCATGCTCCTAAAAATGACTATTTCAAAGAACATCAGGGTTAGTTTCTGAGTGGCACGTTTTAAAAACATTTAATCAGTGATCTGAATATATGTCAACACCTTCTGGTAGTGTGCTATAAAACGTGAACCTTGTCAACAGCCACATAAAAAGGTGACACACTTGGGACACTGAGCTTTTATGCTGACACACTGTAATAATATAATTTTTAAATTTATCATCTGTTTAGCTGCAAGCCACAACAATTAATCTTTCTGATGATTCATACTATGTTTTAAATAACACCTGGGAAAAAAAGAAAAGGCACATTCTAATTTTTATTTTCAACGCCTTCCAGGTCTTTCCAGTTAAAAATGTTTATAAAGGCACACACAATAAATTTTGTGATTAGGATAAAAATGTTAGCAAAAAAAATTCCCCCTAGTATTCTTTGCCCCCTCTTGCCTCAGTTAATAAAATCATTTAACACTAAACATGTAAGTGAAGGCAAATCCCTAAGGATGTGTGCGCTTCAGAGGGTTCATTTCTGTCATGTCAAATGACATTTTATTCCCAAATCATTTAACCTATGACTTTACATAACTACATATACCTTGAAGTGAATTCTGGCAGGGGACCTATAAAATGACACTAATCTGAGTGTCTTAGGCCAGAATAAATTGCATCAAGCTATAGTGGCATTTGGTATATCTGGTTTAAAACTAAAATCATCAAGATATCAGAATGGAAAATTTCTCTCAAAAACATTCAAAAAAGACATATGTATATATAGAAATATATTTCTCTATCTTTATATGCATACATATAATATATATACACAATTGCATGATTTATTTTTAAGGGTCCAATGAAATTGCATTAGGTTTATTAAATTTCTTCAACATTTTAATTAGTTTTTTTAAAATTGCAAAACCTTACCAAACATCATCATGGTCATCATTACTCACATTTCTATAACACTTTATGATTTCCAAAACACTTTGTCAGGAACATACATATAAGCCTGTCTTGCTGATCTGGTACTTTCCATACAGCCTCTGGGCTGTAAAGAAAGCCTTTGTCAGCACAAAAGAGGTTAATGATTTTTAACAAAAAAGCTTGTAAAGGACAAGCTACCAGAACTTCCATTTAAGACTAAACTAAGGGCTGTTGAGAATCAGCTAAGATCCTAAAAGAATACAAAGGAACTGAATGAGGTTAGTTAGATGAGCAGGCTCTAGTTCATAGAACTTGGAAAAGGCCAAAATGGAAAACTTACAGAAAAATGGAAATATTCCATGGACATATAAATAAGACTGAAAGTGATAGTAAAATAGACCTGATAAAATGGGGTGAGGTTGTATTAGATGAGAGAGAGAGGGAAGGAAGGGTGGAGGGAGAAAGAGAGACAAAGACAGAGATAGAAAGATAGAGATAGAATTTATTAAGCCTATAATATATCGTTACAGGTGTTTTTCTATTTCATTTTCTGTGATGTGACTGAAGTACTCCATTTAGAATAATGTTTTCTATCTTGTATCAGGCCTTAAATAGTGCAATCCAATGCTTTTCAACAATCCCAAAAATTCTGTTTTATGTTTCTCTGAAAACATTAGCTGTCATCACTTCACTAAAACAGTTCTTCCATCTTTATCCAAAAATTTGTTCAGAATTGATAGAACATTGCTAAGAACTCGACCATAACAAAACTGAAATTTCTCTAGGGTTATGATAATTGAGGTACTTATAGTATGGACACTTTGAGTCCCAAATAAAAATTTCTTTTTTTTTAACTTAAAAAATTTTTTTACTTTCAATCTAAATCTTCTTCCTTTCTCTATTTCCTTCCCCACCCATTGAGAAGGCAAGATATATAATGCCCATTATATATATGAAGTTATGCAAAATATATTTGTACATTAGCCAAGTTATAAAAATACAAAACAAAACACTAAGAAAAATAAAGAGGAAAAAATATGTTTCAATCTGCACTCAGAGTCAGTTTTCTATCTGAGGTGGATTGCATTTTACATCATGAGTCCTTTGGAATTGTTGTAGATCATTATTTTGAGCAGAGTTGCCAAGATTTTCACAGTTGATTAAGGTTATAATATTGTTGCTACTACATACATTATTCTGGTTCTGCTCATTTCATTCATTTCAATCAGTTCATATAAGTCTTCCCAGGTTTTTCTGACTATACTTACCCTTCATCATTTCTTATATCACAATGGCATTCCATCATATGTCAGATATCATAACTTATTCAGTCATTCATTACTTAATCCCTTAGTTTCCATTTTTTTTTGCCACCAGAAAAAGAGCTGCTATATGTGTGTATGTATATGAAACATATATATCTCAGTCTTTTCCCTTTTTCTTTGATTTCTTTCTGATACAGACCTAGAAGCAATAGTCCTAGATCAAAGGATATACACAGTCTTATAGCCTTTTCATGTATATTCCAAATTTTTCTCCAGAATGGTTGGACTACTTTATAGTTCTACTAACAGTGGTAGTGTCTTGATTTTTCCACATCACCCCAACACCAAACAACCAATTCTTTTTTTAATTAAAAAAATTTTTTGTTACATTTTGACCTGAGTTGTCTCCTTTCCTCCTTTCTCCTGTTCAAACCTACGCTAGAGAAGGCCAACATTTGACACACAGATATATATATATATATAAAACCTTGTAATACATTCATCTATTTAAGTTCTTTCTATGGAAATAGTGTCTTCCTTCATAGGTCTTTTTTAGATGATTAGAATATTCATATTACTCAGAAAAGCTTAGTCATTCACAGTTATGCTTTAAAAAAAATCATTGCTACTAAATACAACATTCTTTGGTTCTTTTTAGCTATTTCACTCTTCATTATTTTATGCAAGTCTTTACATGTTTTTCTAAAATCCACCAGCTCTAGTTATCAAACTGCGTCTTTGTAGTGTCAAAAAAACTGGAAACTGAATGGATGTCCATCAGTTGGGGAATGGTTGGATAAATTGTGGTATATGAATGCTATGGAATATTATTGTTCTGTAAGAAATGACCAACAGGATGATTTCAGAGAGGCCTGAAGAGACTTACATGAACTGATGCTAAGTGAAATGAACAGAACCAGGAGATCATTGTACACAGCAACAACAAGATTATACAATAATCAATTCTGATGGATGCGGCTCTTTTCAACAATGAGATGATTCAAATCAGTTCCAATTGTTCAGTAATAAAGAGAGCCATCTACACCCAGAGAGAGAACTATGGGAACTGAGTATGGACTACAACATAGCATTTTCATTCTTTCTGTTATTGTTTGCTTGCATTTTTTGTTTTCCTTCTCAGGTTTTTTCTTTCTTTATAGATCTGATTTTTCTTGTGCAACGAGATAACTGTATAAATATGTATATATATATATATATATATATATATATATATATATATATATATACTGGATTTAACATATATTTTAACATATTTAACATGTATTGGACTACCTGCCATCTAGGAGATGGGGTGGGGGGAAGGAGGGGAAAATTTGGAACAGAAGGTTTTGCAAGGATCAGTGTTGAAAAATTACCCATTCATATGTTTTGTAAATAAAAAGCTATAATAAAAAAGAAATAAAATAAAATAAAATCAACCAGCTCTTCATTTCTTATAGCACAGTACACCACAACTTATTCAGTAATTGCTGATTAATTGATGATTATCCCCTCAATTTCCAGTTCTTTGTCACCATACTAAACAAAAATTTCTATAAGGACTGACTCTGGTAATCTGATATTAACCAGAAGATGAGCAAAGGGAAGAAATCTTTCTTTTCATACTACTCCCTTCCAAATTCTCTCACCAAGCACACAAACCACCTCTTTCACCTAAGCAATGGTGAAGAGATGCTTGGGCAACAATTACAACAGAAACTTTAAGTTATATAATCATACTTTAAGTCAAAAAAGTACAATTTAAATATGTATGTAGGAGAGCAAAAAATTCTACTAATTTAAAAAGCAGGGGGAAAACAGAACTAGAATCAAGAAACTTAATGGTACTGTTCATGAACCAGTATCTTTAAGCTTTCTATTCCCTATTTCTATCTTTTTTAAGAAACATAAGGAAGGTCAAGGGGCCCTAAGGCTCATCTATTCAAATCCTCTCATTTTAGGAGGAGGAAATTGAGGCTTGTTTGGCAATTAAAGGTCTTTACAACCTGGTCCCTTCCCATCTTTCTAGTCTTCCACATTATTTGCCCACATGTTGTCTACAGTACACAAAACTCAATCTCTACCCCTCTGTGTTTTTGCAGTGTAAAGTCCTCTAACTCTTCAACTTCACCTCTTAGAAAACTTGGTTTACTACAAGATTCAGTTCAAACACCAAAGGCCTTTCCTGATTCCTTTTTCTCTAACTCAGCTACTTAATCCATCCTCTATAGGGTTTCCTTATATCTGCTCTGTTATTCCAGTGCTTTTCACCAATCTAAGAATTCTATTTTATGCATTGGGAACTCTACTTTCTCTGCAAACATTAGTTGTTATAACTTTATCAGAATACTTCTTCCATCTTTATCCAAAAATCTGTTCAGAATTGATACAGCACTGCTGAAAGCCTCACCATAACAAAACTGAAATTTCTCTAGGGGTTATGGTTATTGAAGTACCTATGGAATAAATGGGCATTTTGAGTTCCAAACAAAAATTTCTTAAAAAAAAAAAAAAAACAACTATCGTACACCTATGGATATACGTGCTGTTTTTCCTATTAGAATGTAACCTCTTTGAGGGTAGAACTTGTTTTTTCTTTGTATTGCCAAGGGGTGTGTGTGTGTGTGTGTGTGTGTGTATGTATACCCTGTGTATATTATCACAGGGCCCGTGATATCTGTTGATTAAATGACTTGCCCAAAGTTGTACAAGTATAAGTGAAAGGGATTCAAAGTTGGTTACACTGATGCCAAATCAGTGGCATCAGTAGAAAAGTTCTTTTTCTACTACACCATCCTGCTTATATAGTTTTGAAACAATTACAAATAAATGGAATTTCCTTGAACTATTCTAATGACTTAAAAGGAATGATCATTTGGAACAAGGGTAAAATATTCCCAAATCTTTCATTCTATTTTAACTTTTTTTATTTAAAGGAACACTTTCACATATTTCTTCTGTTCATTACTTTAAAATAAAGACTGTAACAACACCTGACCTGGTGTTAAAATAAATGTGACCTAAAAATTCTAGTGGTTGGAAACTGAAATACACAGAAGTGACTTCTCCATAATTATAATTAGTAGCTCCTAATTATTATAGTAGCTCCTATAATTCTAATTCTTAGAATTACCTCTCTTCATCTCAACAATTTTAACATTTTCTCTCCTCTCTTAAAGCACTGGAATCTGTCAATACACCTCCCAATGGTGTTTGTTCCTAACTTTAGAAGAAAAATTAACCCCCATACTCAAAAAATTGATATGAAAGTTTGGTTTTAATTAACCACTCATTAATATGCAAGCTTAAGACCTGAAAGGCAATCCCCAGTTGGACTGATTATCAGGAAAGGTAATGATGTCCAGTGCATGTAGGCAAGAGAACAACTCTTAAAATGTGTTTAATTACAGGGAGCTCCTCACAGCATGAAACTGGGGCATGTATGTCTCCAAAAAGCAATTTTCAATTTAAAATGTGCTCTTAAACTAATTACATAACCAAATGGGACAACATTTTGCACAAGGTGACAACAAAAAGCCCACACACGGTAACATAGGTAAGGTATATTGGAAATGAAACCTAGGGCAAACTCAAATGTGAGAAACAGCCATTTATAACTGTGCCGCTGACGGATAGATGGATGCATGAATGGTGAATGACATATTGCCCTCTCACTTCGTGGCTGAAACATGGAAACATTACAGCCATCTGTTGTCTTTGCAGAGATCCCTAACTCATATCAGTGGAAGAAAAATTAATGGTTTGGTTGCAGCTGGAGCACACACATGCTTATAACTGATGTGAAGTCTTGGACAGTGCCAAGACTTTAGGTTCAAGGCCTCCATGACTAATATTTTCTCCAACCATTGCACTGAATTTTCCAGTTTATTCCAAGTATGGATGGGGGTGGTGGTGATGGAGAAGGAATGCACCCAATGGTATGGAGAGGAGCAAATGAACTAAAATTCTACGGGGACAATCAAAATGCTCCACAGATGAAGGAAGGAGTTTAAAATAATTTGGTGAAGGTTTTTTGAGCCATCCATAAAACTGGCTCAGATTCCTTCCATTTACAGTTTATTGCATTAACAATTCTTTTGTGCAGGCTGCTGCTGCTGTGAACCTATTGTAAATTTGGGCAATTAGGACTTTTGTTCCATCTGTCCCTCCCCTCCTTCAATACAGTAACATCAAAGGTAGCCAATTCAGGGTAGGCTGGCTCTGTCTCTTAAATCCAACCTAAAATACATGTTAGAAATCACCATGGCACTGTGTGTAAAGGATAGTAGGGGCTATAATCATAAAGATGCAGCTTCAGGCTTGTGCAGTTCTTAAAATAATCTTTCTTAAACCTCCCACACAATACTCACGAGTCAAAGCATGGCCATGTACTTTAGTGTAGGCTGGCTTCCTTTCCAAATCCACACTAAAATAGATGTTAGAAATCATTACTGAACTATGTCAAGCAGAGCGTGAGACACAAAGATGCTGCTGCCGTGGCTGCTTCAGGTTTCTATGGTTCTTAAAATAATCTCTCTTAAAGCTTCCTGCATAAATCAAAGCACGGTCATGGGATTGCTGCAGGATGTAATGAGGTGGACTGAGGAACCCCAAAGCTGATAGTTAGCTCTTGCACAGAGGATAGGGAGGGTCGGTTGCCTAGCTGATGAACTGTGTTCCTCCCATGACTGACATGACTTGTCACTTGCCACCATCAAAGGAAATGATGTCTCTGCCCCACGTTTCTTGTGCAGGTTCAGTGATGCAGTGGGCAGGGAGAAGCCGCCATCACACTCTCCTTGCCCGTACTGAGCATTCTAAGGATCTCACAGGTTTTTCTCTGGAAAGGTGAATTCTCAAAGCAGGCAGAGGCCTGGCCAACCTTGGAAAATTAGGGCATTGGTGCCTCCTGGCTGTGGGGAGTGGACATTTAGGGTCTTCCCTTGCCAATACTATTTATTATAACTGAGGATACAATCCACCCTAGTAGTAGATATAAGAAATATACTGAGCTTAGGGGGTTGAAATCATGATATACCATCTATGTAAAGTACAGTTCTGGGTCTTTTTCTTTAAAGGCAAATATACATGGAACACCTACAGTATAATGAGCATTGTAAATAATAATCATCATAATAATAACTCACATTTGTATGGCACTTCATGGTTTTCAGAGTACTTTTCTCACTACAACCTAGATACAGGCAGTTGGGATATTATTAACACTTCCCCCCTTCTTTATTCTTTTTTAACCATTCATAAAACTAAGGCTAAAGAAGTAGGAATAGAGCTAGTATTCCAAAGCAGGCCTCCTGACTCCAGAGACAGGCAACTCTTTCCAGCACACCATGGGGCCTCTCATCAGTTAAAGGAAGATGACAGAATAGTCCACTTAACAAAATACTAATGACCTTAGCGTACAGACAGTTCCACAAGTGCAATTGAATAGGGACAGTCTTAGCTTCACAATGTCATCACCATTTACTACCTGTCATCTCTATTTACTACTTGTGTGACCTTAGAAGAAGTGGTTAACCTTTATGGTCCTCAGTTTCCACATCTATAAATTAAGAGACCTGGGTGTGAATTCTGGTTTTGCAACTTGATTTCCTATGGACAACTCATTTAGCCGTTGTGAAGAATCTGATTAGGTGATTAGTAATGTCTTTACAATTCTAAATTCTATGATCCTAAGAAACTTTCCCCTCAAAGTGATTTCTAATATGAAATTTAAAAGATATGTCTATTCAAAGAACCTCCACACTTGACTCTGCACAGCAACAGGAAAGAATATAATAAAGGATTCCAGACCCTCAGCCTAGGATAAATCAGGTGCTCATTATGAAAATGACCCTCCAAATCTAAGATATTATTACAATTTCACACTGTCACATACCCCACCTGTGCATCTGTGGAACAATATCTTCAGAAGAGACCGCCATGTTGGAAATTCTGAAGGAGAGGGTAATACTGGGGGTTACTAAACTGGAGGCAGTTATCCAAGAGTTAATTAGGAGAGACACTAAGCCAGGAATGTGCCTGTTAACCCATGCCTTTCTGCATTACTGGTCTATACTACTCTGCTGCTTCTAACCAAAACAAAACACTCTTGCTTTCAGCTAGGGAGAAAAGCTTTTGTTGGGGTGGGAGGTTGACAGCTATTTGTGATGAGGGCTTTTTTTTTTTTTTTTTTTTTTTTTGGTTCATTTGTTTGTTATTTAAATAACTTTTCCCCCTGTGGAAATTCAAAGGGAAAAATGTCAGAAGTACATGATTAATTATTTTTTTTAAATAGGCAGGATCCACTCTATTGAAATGAAAAATATGTATTTAAAAGACTCAGTTCATTATAAATAGTAGATTTTTATAAGTCTGTTATTGTTAGTTTCTTAAATTGTGTGCTTGCCATTCAGATATATTATAAACAGCTCTACATAAATATCAACACAATATAGTGTGCAGCTGTTAGGCAGCATTCTCAAATCATTATAATAAACAGAACTGGGACACTAATGATTCCATCAATCGGTAATGAAGGTTCCATCCAGTTCTGCCTTGTCCTCCAAGCTGTGCAGAATTAAACTGCTTCTTAAATTACTTATAAAGTCATAAAATATAAAAGGAGGAGGCAATAAAGAAAAGGAAGCCATGAGAATTTTTTTTAATCTATGCAAAATAAATTCTTTTACAGCCCCTTGTAAGCAACTCCTAAAGGAAAAATCCAGAAGAAACAGACAACACTCAATGTAAATAAATAGCCGAGAACTGCATGTGTTTATCCAACTGGAAAGGTAGGAAAGAGCTCAGTTGTTGCCACCAGGCGTGACCAGCTTTATTTGATTTAACAATTGCCAGAATAAAAAAAAAGATGATACCCAAGGGCCTTCAGTTAAGCCAGGTGACAAAATTAAGTGAGTGCTTCCATTCCTCCCAGAATTGTGGGTGAAACCTTCTGTGGGAGGTAGCCCAAAAAGAAAAAAGGAACAATCTGAAGAGATTCAAAATAAAATAAAACAAAAAAACAAAACTTGCTTTTTTTCACTTAACAATGTGAATAGCTTTCAAAACCACCTGCAAATTTCCTCTGTATGAAATGAAAGTGGGATTCAAATTAAGGTACAGAAGATGATTCTAGTACAGATAACTAATTAATTAATCGGTATGAAATGAATGTAACATTCACTGTTACATCTTTAGAGCTCAATTTTGACTCTTTTGTTGATATTTCATGTCAAAAAGAAAATCTTCAGGATGTGGTTTTAAGAACCACATTTTACCGTAAGAAAATTCAAGTGAATATTGGATCAAATTTCATTTCTTTAAAAAGCAACTTTAAAAAGCATGAACTGTTCTTTTCTCCAAATTGCTTTCAATGCCTATGAGACTCTTATTTCAGATTTGTGCCCCTAGCACCTGCACTGAATCACATATGCAGTAGGCACTTCATAAGTATCTGTTAAATTGATCATTAAATGGAAACCTTATAGTTTAGATAGATTGAAACCATTTTACAATGACTCACAGCAGATATCCCTCACTTATTTACATATCTGCTCATTTAAAAAAAAAAAGTATATCCGCTTACAGTGCCTTCTATTTCAATTACAAATATTGAAATAATTAAACTAGAGTCTTTATAGAGCAAATCTTCATTACAGATACAGTTATGCTGCTTTAGATCCATTCCCCTTCCTTGCTGTGAATATCTGTGTAACACAAATGGAAGGAATGATTTTTATTTCCATTTTCTCCCTAAAACTTTTGTCTCCTTCTAAATATTTTTCTACTATATAATTTAAGATTTATGTTTTAAGAGGGAAAATGATATAGCCAGATTATCTTCTCTAAACTATCTGTCATTAATTACTGGGATCAAATTCTAAGCTTTCAGTGAACAATATTCATGAAATCACAGCCTGCTGGAGATATAAGGGACTTCTAGGAATTAACTAATCCAATAATCCATTCGGTCCCAGTGGAAAGTATGTTGAATTTGGAGCTTGAGGACGAGGGTTCAAATTCAGACAGCTATTTACTACCTGTGTGACCTTGGGCTAGTCACTTAAGTTCTGTAAACTAGAGAATTGGGTTTGTGACACTTTGCTTTTGCAGGTAAGGAAATTGACGTCTACTGCTCTTTCTTTCTTCTGTGTTTCTCTTTCTTTAAACATCTTTTATGAAAGTAGTTTAAATACAAATCCTAAAGAAATAAACACACATGAAACCTGTGACAGACAAGTACTTTCCTGTTATTTCTTGATATGTGCTGATCTGGAAAATTAAGTTGAATATGAGCCAATCACTTTTCAACTGAAGGACTCCAAATAACAAATTCCCAAGGAAAGATATTTTTATGTCAGTAAAGAGTTATATATGTCAGAGAATATATAAGAGTTGGAAGAGTTGTTAAAGATTGTCTGATCCATTACCTTTATTTTACAGATAAGGCAACTGAGATCCAATACGAAGAAATAAGTTGTTCAAGGTCATACTGATAGTACTAACTAACAGAGCCAGGATTTAACCCAGGTTTACTGCAGATCCTGAATTCTTGCCACCATAGCACAAAGTTTGCTCTCCAGGTGCATAAGAATCCTCAGATATAAAACCTGGATATATCTGTAGAGAGTTATACAAAGTTCAACACTTGAACCACAGAGCATTTTCTTAAGGCTACTAAGAGAAAATGGAACCCCTACAACTCAGTGTGAGTGGACAAATCCTAGAATCCAGGCTTAAAACTTGACCACAGTTCCAAAAGTACAACTGGTTTTTGTCAAAACGAATGATGGTGTTTTCGTAATTTCAGCAAAGCAACTTATCTGCTAGGTATTACAGCCAGAATATTTGGAATATGTTACTTAAATTTATGAAATGGGGAAGCGAGTTGCATTTTCCTTAATAACTCCACAGTCTAAATAGAATGTCAGAATTCTCAGAAGCATTCTTTGCATTTCAACTTTGTATAATTTAGAGACTGGATCAGATATTTGGAGGATATTAACTCCTCTTTCTTTTAATAGAATCACTTCCAATCCCTACTTTATATATTATTCTCACAATAAAGTTAAGTTAAAGCACTTAAAAAAGATTTATGAAATAAAAAGTTACAATGGATCACCATTATCAATGTAAATAGGCAATTTCATGTAAAATCATTTTTATATAAGAAACATTTTGAGCACCAGTTCAACAATTATCAATACTCTGGCCATCATACCACAAGAGGCCAATGAATTCGAGGCATTGCTATAACTGTTCTCCAAACTACACAGAATCACAGATTATATATTTTGCAAATGATATTTTAATTTTTAAAAGCTTAGTTTACAAATATATAGCAATATTTTTCTCACTTTTAATTACTCCCCCACTGTTTTAACATAAGAGCTAAAATAACCTAAAACAGCCCCTAAAAACACACACAGCAAGTCTGTTACTCAGATCTGGAAGGAAATTTATGAAGAGATGAATTTTTTAAATAACATGATGCAAGAGTAGCAAAAATATGTGTGGTTTCTCATTTTCTGTTTCTAATAATTTTCTTTCCCTGGGAAAATTTACTTTAAAGCAACTCTAAATGAAAATGCATATAATTAAGGAAAAGACCATTGCTTCAAACAGATTGACTGTCTTTAACAAGTTTCTCTCTTTCTAGCTACTCAGATATGCTATATTTCCTAATTATCACCTTTTAAGGGCCATCTGGGCCCCATTCCTCACCATCAGGGGGCAATTCCATTTGCATTGTTCCTAGGCTTAGTCATGATCAAGTAGTCTGGTGGTAAAAGTTCATTAGAAATTAGAACAGAAGCATTAAAACCTAACAGTA
Organism: Sarcophilus harrisii; assembly: GCF_902635505.1. Lineage (NCBI taxonomy): Eukaryota > Metazoa > Chordata > Mammalia > Dasyuromorphia > Dasyuridae > Sarcophilus > Sarcophilus harrisii. The sequence goes on along the minus strand of NC_045428.1, from coordinate 148,238,552 downwards.
AACCAAGTATCAGATACTTGGTTACCCACAGGAGAGCCGATAAGTACTTAATACATATTCTCACACAACTCTTCCATGAACATTTTATCAAACTGCTTAAAAAAAAAAAAAATTCAGCTTGGTCCCTGACCTAATGAAAATCTGATTGAGTTTCTACATACTTCAAAATATTTCTCAATTATGGAAACATAACTATAATCCCTTATGTCTTCTGGTTCAAAAAGTCCATTAAAAACACTTTAATGATTCCCTCATTTATTCCACTATTCACAGGCAGTGTACTTCTTCCTTCCTGTAGAGCACACCCAAGATTTCTCCTAATTGTGTTTTTCTGTGAAACAAATCCAAATCACAGGAAAAGTACGCCTAACCCACATATGCGCATACCAATGCTGATTAACTATTGGGCCCAAAGACCATTTCCTATTGTCTTCATCCTCACAACATTTATCAGCAAGCCTTTACAAATGTGCTTTTCGGGCCAGGAAGTGCTTGATCCCATGGATATAGGAGATAGCATTGAGCAGCTGCTCATCTATGGGAGGGCTTTCAAAGGTATGCTAACTAATTCAGCTCAGGCTTGTACAAGGATGCTGCTTTATATTAAGCAATAGATCCAAAAAGTCTACCACATGGGCATTCCTAGACATGGGGACCCAGCCCTTATTTGCTTACACCTTCTGGGTTTGGCTTGCAATGACCATCTTAATCGGAGCAGCCTGTCTGCTAAAATCATGAAAGAGTACTCCAAACTGGGACTCTGGGCCCCTTTGGGCCACACCTTAGTCTTGCAAATGAGGGCAGCTGCAATCTGTCCTAATCTATGCAAGGCAGGTGTGGCCCTCAGGCTCTTTGTAAGTGACCGATGGAGCTCTCTGTGAGGTGAAATTAAAATGTCACTGTTATAAAAACTATTTCATGGGTCTTTCTTTTCTTTCTTGCTCGCTTTTTTAAAAGAATTGTGGTTTATTTCCTTCTTTTTGTACCCTGAAATTATCCATGAAACCCCTCCTGAAATTTGCTCTCTCAGGTACTCAAAGCTGCAGGCTTGAACTTAGAATGAAACCTTCCAAAGCAGTTTACATTGTTCATACTAACTTAATTCACTGAAAGCTTCCATGCTGACAAATTAAAAGACCTATTAAATTCATAGAACTTCATTGGAAAATGCTAGGAACATGTTTGAATTTAGGAATGGATCACGGGTTATCAAGTGGTTGAAAATTGATATAATAAATCGACTTTAAATCAAGTGATGCTATTTTGTTTTGATTTGTTTTCCTGAAAGAATAGTACAGAATATTAAATACATTTATTTATTTCATATATATATATATATATATATATATATATATATGGAATAGTGAACTGGTAAAATAAATTGTTTTATAAGCTAGTAAACTTTCCATGTTTATTTTCTAAGTCTAAAGACTCATGAATTCTCTTTCTAGCTCAGGAATGTCAATGACTGGCTACATCTCTACTTCTTCATCTACAAAAATGAAATAGATTTGCTTTTTTTTTTATTTTGTTCTTCAATCAATAAGAATATATTAAGCATCTGGTAAGTGGAATTTTGTATTAGAATATTATGAACAAGAAAATCCATAAAATGCCATGAAAATCTTGTGGAGTTCAGTGTGGAAAAGAAAAAGTAGCTCATGGTTGTTGACCCTTTTAGACAGAAGTTCCCGTACTTTTTATATGTCATAGACCCTTTGGCAGTCTTACAAAACCTATAGACCCTTTCTTAGAATATTGTTTTTAAAATGCAAAAATTAAATGACAGATGATTATAAAAGAAAGTAAAGGTTAGTAAAAAAAATAATAAATATGTGATTTTATTTTTCCCCATCAAAAATTACAGATTTTCTAAAATCTATCCATGCATCCCTTGGGAGATTCATTGGCCCCTTGGGAAGACCTCCTGCTCTGAGATGAAAGTATAGAGTAAAAATAGCAGTGAGATGCAAAAAGAACCAGCAGTATTTCATGCCAACATCAAAATCAATTCACCTAACAACATGCCTTGTGCTACAAAGTTAGAAGCACAAAGACAAAAGGGAAATAGTTACTACTCTATAATATAGCATGGGGAGACAACATGTACCTTACACATATAGACACATACATTCATATACACACAAAAGAGATAAAAGATAATTTTGAGAGGAGAAACTGGTAACTGGGTGAGGAACTAAATTAGGAAAGTCTTCATGTGTTGGCAGTTTGCTGAATATAAAGAATCAAATGTCATGTTTTGTCTGAGGACATTTCAATTCCAGTCCAGAGTGTCCTGAAGGATGAAGGTGGGCCTTAAAAGTCTAAGATCTAAAAATTCTAAAGAGACTGGGTTGATTCTGAATTGAAAAAGAACACAAGTTTTTGATCTCCTGGGTCATTCTTTCTTTCTTTTTTTATTTTACATGATCTATTTTTTTTTAATATTTTATTTATTTTTATTTTTATTTTTTATTATAATAACTTTTTATTGACAGAACCCATGCCAGGGTAATTTTTTTTACAACATTATCCTTTGCACTCACTTCTGTTCCGATTTTTCCCCTTCCACCCTCCACTCCCTCCCCTAGATGGCAAGCAGTCCTATATATGTTGAATATGTCGTAGTATATCCTAGATACAATATATGTGTGCCATTCTCTTTTTTTTTTAAATTTATTTAAATTTATTTTTTTCTGGGTCATTCTTTTAACCTTTCCTCCCATGAATCAAATTACATAATCTGAATCACAGAATATTACAATTAGAAAGGCTCACAGTGGCCATCCAGTCCAATTGCCAAAAACAAACTCCACTACAATTCATTCAACCAATGGTTATCTAGCCCTTGTTTGTTTCAGTGAAGTTTCCTAGTTTTCCCTTATCATTACTATGACAGGAAGATGCAGGACAGATTCAACACCTAGGTAATGTGCCATCACTGTTAAAAGGACCTTTTCCTAAAGCATTCATAATCACATGCAATTAGCTAGTTCACACTCAAACTCTGTCTGATGCTGAGGCTTTTTGAAAATGGCAAGCAATAGCTTAGTAAATACTTGTAGCAAGACCTTGGGGAAGTACTCTTCAAGTAACTTGAGTTTTCTTCTTGCTGTGTGTCAACTAGCTAGACACAATAGCAGTTATAGTGATAAAGATGTTCACTGGTATCAACGCTTCTTTAATTCAAGTCAAATCAAATCTATTCAACTTATCTCAATTTACCATATACTTATATAATTCCTATTTTGTGCCATGCACTAGACTAGCCTTTGTCCAGGATTCTTTTATGAAATAAGTGAAAGGTTATCCTTATAGAGTTAATAGTCTAGTTAATAGAAGAAATAAGATAAATTTATAAATAACTGTTAATACAAAGCAAAATATGAAAGTACCATAAAAGACAACAAACACAAGAACTTAATAGCACAATGTAATGTTAGAGTAGCAAGGGAAATGTCAATAACTGATATGCAAGCATTCCTCTTTTCCTAGGGATGCCTTATTCCCTATCTATTGTACAGTACAGAATATATTTTGCTAAGAAATACTATTATTAGAAATGGTGGTTACATTACCAGGTTATCTTATTTGTTATTTAGTCCATAATGTTGCTAATACATGGGAGATAGAAAAACAGGAATAGTTAAGTTGGAAAGGAAAAAAAAATAGAAAGGAAATTATAATAGATGGTTCTAAAACTTAAGTTAATTTTATATAACAGGCAAAATATAATTCTATGAATTATTGTTTTCCAATAAAATGCTCTTTAGTTTCAAAACAACCATCTTAATTATGATCTTTTAGACAGAATATTTATAACAGCACTTTTTAAAGTGGTAAAGAATGGAAAATAGAGAGGATGATCATTGGTTGGGGAATGGCTGAACAATGTGTGTTGTATTGGACAAATTGAAAAGACTTGTATAAACTGATACAGAGAAAAATCATAAAATTCAGGAGAATAACTTACATAATGATTTCAATAATACAATAGAAAGTAATACTGAAAGATTTAAGAACTCTAACTCTTTCTATGACCCAGTGTGACTTTAAAGGAGTAGTGAAGTATGCTTCCTGGCTCCCAGAAGAAAAGAAGATAGTTAAGATAGATAGGTGTGAAATGAGACATACACTTTCAGATATAGCCAATATGTTGATTTGTTTTCTTTCACTATATTTATTTGTTATAAAGGAAGTTTCTTAGTGAGCAGAGTAGTAGTAATTGGAAAGTCACAGTGATATGAAAAAAAGTGTCAGAACATTCAAAAAAATTAAAAATGAACATTTTGAACTCAGTTCATCTGTGAAGTATGTAAAATATTTTAAAAATGTATCTATAATATAGAAAATCACTTCTATGCTGCTTCTACATATTATATGTGAGGTAATATAAACTATAAACCTGTAAAAATGTAACTTTTTATGTCAGAATAACGACAATGAAAACTCATATGTTCTAGTATTTTATAGCTTATAGAACAATTTCTTTAAAACCAAGTCTATGGAGTGGGTAGTTCCCACCTGAGATTATGATTTTATTGGTATAAGGAACTACTCATAATATGGAAACACATCCAAATGTAAAGACTGGTAACTTGTTTGTAACATATTTTCTTAGACTTGCCACTCATGTCATATAGCAAATCTTAAAAGTCAGGTTTTTCTGATTCTAAGGTCTATTCCACTCTACCTCTTGGGGGTAACTAGTGTTTTAGGTATGACTGTGATATTTCCAGCATGTATTAATCTAAAATTTTAGAATTTTATAAAAAACTAATCATTCTTTAGGATTTGCAAAGAAACACTGAATTTTAAGTGTTACATGTAAAAAAAACATGCTATATATAGCATGGGGAGACAACATGTACCTTACACATACAGTAGATATAAAACGAATAGACTTGACAAAATTTCTGTAGCAACATATCCTCAATGACAGTAGAACCAACACATTTGGATTCAATTTTTCAGTGTCTAATGTGTTACATATGAAATAGAAATGATACTTAAAAAGAGGTAGAGTGATTAGATCTTATTAGGCACAAAAACAAGAAATCTAATATTGGAAGTGACACAATTTTTAGGATATTCAGAAATTAAATATTCAAAATATTTCAAATAGAAAAAGATTCTCAAAGAAATGAAAACATCATGGATCAAAAAGATCTGCCTAATCATTCACATAGGAAAAGCCAGATTGAATATTAACGAGATTACTACATAATATCATCTGTTAAGACCACTGATTTCATCCTTTAGTATCAGAAAGTGAGTCAACTAGCATTTACTAAGTATAACCTATATGCCAAGATCTGTGTGAGGCAATGGTGATGCAAAGAAAGGGAAAAGACAGTCCTTGCTCTTGAGGCACTCACAGTTTAATGGGGAAAATAAGACAAAAATAACTATATACAAACAAGATATATATAGGATAAATTAAAGAAAATCAACAGAAGAAAGGGACTAATATTAAGGAGATCAGGAAAATTTTTTTCATATAAAACGGTATTTTAACTGAGATTTGAAGGAAGTCAGGAGATAAAGATGAAAAGTGAGAGAATTCCAATATATGTTATGTTTTATATGTATATATCTAAGTGTATATATGTACATACATATTATATATTATATATATGTCTATATATTTATTGTGTACACACACACACACACACACACACTTACACATACAGACATAACCCTTTGGCCCAAAAATCTTAGTGCATTCTTAATCTTATTCTCTTAATCTTTCTCTTTTATATTGATTAGAAATAGAAAAGTGGTCTAGATTTCATTTGGGAAACTCAATGACATTTTCAATTAACCTACACTATTACTTTCAATGTCAAATTTCTTCCAGCAGTGCTACAAAGTTTTAAATAATAAAATCTAAAAATTTAAAATATCTAATAAAAATGACTCCAGTATGATAGATGTTTAGTAGATGTAGGCTACAACATACTACCAATAATGATTTACATGCAAGAAGAGCCATAAAAAATATTATTACAGATACACATGGCACAGAAAGGAAGTGGTCTGGTCTTACAGAAAGAACAAGGAATGGATGATCCAAATGTTGTCCTGATATCTATGAAAGCATAGAAGACAACAGAAATGCTGCATAGATGTTGTGTGGAGATATATGGAAGAACATGTACAAGAATCACATAGAATAAGAAAATATAAATGGGTTGTAGTTGATAAGGATGGAGGAAGACTCCCATATAAGGAGATCATAGATATTAAGTCGGGGTTGTGGGTAGCAGGTATTAAAATTTCAAACTGGAGAACAAAAAGGCATAGTAGGGCAATTGAAAAAATACATTCTTTATATTCCCTCAAAAAATTCCTTTTCTCTTGAAATACTTAAAAATATTTGTTATTTTTAAAATGAGGTATTCAAGAAAACGGTCTCATTCCAATAATAATGATGATGAAATTGCTAGCACTTATATAGCACTTTAAGGTTTACAAAGTGTTTTACAAATATTACTTCACAATAACTCTGGGAGAAAGGTGCTATATCATCCTCACTTACAGATAATTAGACTAAGGCAGAGAGAGTTTAAGTGATTTAACCATAGTCATATATCTAGGAAGTGTCTAAGACTGGATTTGACTTTAGGACTTTCTGACTCCCAGTCCAACACTCTATGAACTCCACCAGCTACTCCTTATACAACATATTATACTATTATAAAACATATATATATTTAACATTTTATATAGGTAACATATATCCTTTAGTTTCTTTGACTTTTTATGTACAGGAAACAATTTACTTTTTTATGGCAAGGATGAGGTACCTATCTAAACAAGCTTTCTTATATGGATATATTTAAAAGAGCATTGGATCTGAAAGTTGGAGACCCCGGATCTGAGTTTTGTGGGGCGTCTGCCTTTGAGCAAGTGAGAACCTCTCCAAGATTCAGTTTTGTCACTCAGAGGAAAGGACTAAATGATCTTAAAAACCATATTTTAGTTCCAAATCCTATGAAACTAATAACATTTGTTTATATAGTTAAGTATATCTATATTAATAGGAAGGATGCTCTGTACTTTGGCAGTCAGAAGTATGAGATTAAAACTGTGTAGAAAAAACACAGAAAAAGTCATAGTATCATATAAATAAACTGAAAAAATTTAAGTAACAAGAGAGTATATTATGGGTATATGACGAGTAGAAATAAAGATTCTTCCTCATACCTTTATGATGTATATTTCTAAATATATAATGCCCATTTTAGTGGGCAATACTGATGGTGTATTTACTGTTCCTTTTGGCCCTCCTCCCTAGAGTTAGGCTCAAGAATGGGACTTGACTTTGGACTAAGGCTAAAAACTTCCATTGTACAGGCTGAAGCCTACTGGGAAATGGAACAAGAAAAGATCAAGGAAAAAAGGATCCCAGCCAGCAAAAACCTCAAAACATCAGGATTCAATTGCTTATTGGGACTATGGATGCTGAGCTGAGGCACTGGAGACAAAAGGTAGTATGTGGGTCAGAAATCATAATCAGGACCAGAATCAAATAGAGTTTGATAAGTAAGCATTAAAGATATAGTCTGGGGGGAGGGGGGGAGGTCATGCTGAAAGGCTTAATACTAGAATAAAAGAGAAAACATCATTATCACTATTCTTGTCTAAGGAAAGTACTTCCTCATGATGTTTAAGCCTATTGCTTTCCATAATGAAAGTCAATTAAGAAATGCCAAATATTAAATATCATTTCAGTGAAATTTCAGCCATGAAATGGTAAAAAGCTTAGCCTTATGATGAACATTTTTATTTTGTCTTTGATAAATTTTGAAGTGAAAATAAATATTATGAAGCATTTATTTCATAATTGGTCCTCTTCAAAATGAAGAAAAAACAACAAAAACAACAATTTTCTTTTTAACAAAAATGACTGGCAGGTATGAGGCATATGCCTCTAGTCCCTATTATTAGGGAGTTAAGGCTGATGGATGACTTGAGTTCATAATAGGACTAAAAAGTCAATCAGGTGTCCTTACTAAGTCACCAATACAGTGAGGTCCCCCAAATGGAGGAAGGATGTTATCATTGTTTGAGGAAGGACTAAGCAACCCATGTTGGAAACACAACAAATCTAGTTTCCTATGCCACTCAGTAATGGTACTGGGCCAGAAGAAGCTGTTGTATTTCTAGCCTAGGCAAGATAGGGAGACCCAATCTTGAAAACAAAACCAAACAAAGCAATAACCTTTAAAAGAACTGACTATTCCACAGTTCTAATATGTCTTGTGGGTTTGCCCTTTGGAATATATGTAGTATTTTCATTATTCTTTTTGTAAGTCCCACTAAATAGCTGAGTTTCCATAAAATTGTAACATGCTAAACAAGTATACAGAGTCAGCTAGCAGGCACACCAGAAATGTCTCTGTTATACTTCCTGTGCTATTACGTGCTAGCATTTTCACAAGAAGGAGCACATTTCCATGAGTTGTGTGATGTTTTAGCTACAAGACTCCTATGGACTTTAATGGAAGTCCTACTGCTAAAACTCCATGCACCACTTTGAAAATTTAAGAGCAATTGCTCAGTCCCCCTAAGAGGGTCATAGAAATATTAAAAACCAGAGTATTTTGCAAAGAACTCCAATTATGCCTGGAGGCTTACATGAGATTTTATAAAATGATTGGTCACATATATAATGTATCCTAAAACTGTTTTATTTGCTTGGTTTGTTTCCTTTGTAACCGAGGACCTTTATAAGATTCCACATGAAAGGGGCCATACAATAGAGTAAAATTTAATTCTGTTGACCATTAAACTTATGGATCAATTTAACTGGTATAATGGGTATCAGAAAGAATTGAATTAGGGCATAAATCATCTGGTTATTTCTTTTCTCTTAGTGCCTGATTTGGATAGATAGATAAGTCAAAGGATTTTGCAGTCATTAGTCTGTGATCAAAATACACTGACATCATGAGTAGGAATAGCCTCAGAGTCAATTCTGACTGTCATTCATATGATATACTTGGGTCCATGATTCCACAGGAAATCATTAATAAGTAGGACTCATGCTGAGAACAAGAATTTTTATATAATTCATAGTAGGATATACTTTTTCTCCTTTCCAGGAGATGTGAAAAAGTAAAGTCAACATTTTCTAAATCTATAGTGATAATTAGACATGCTATCTACCTCCAGACAGACAGGTATGGAAAATGCAAAATAAGACACTCATTTTCAGACATAACCAATGTTTTGCTTAATTATGCATGCTTGTTACAAGGGCTTTGTTTTTCTTTCTTTTTTTCCAATGTGTATGGGGATGAGAGGAAGAAGAAAAAGGAAGGCAGGCAGGAAGGAAGTGAAGAAAGGGAGGAAAGGAGAAAGAAGGGAATGAAGGAGGAAAATAATGTCACTGAGTCATTTTTTTTTTTTTAATGTGAAGAACAGAAGGCCTGAAAGGAGTATAAACAAGGAGAACAGTTTTGAAAGCTACTGATTGAATTTGATTATTTACCAAAAAGCAAACTTTCCATAATGGAGATCTGCTATCTCATGCACATTCCTCTTTTTCTCTTCTACTATACATATGGAAATTCCCATTCTACTTGGCTTTTGTTAAGTTCAGAATGAATATTAAAAATAATAGATAGATAGACACCAACTAAAACACAATGTTCCTCTTCCCAGTCCTGACATTAGATGTAGCCAAACAGGTTTCATGATTCAGAACAAAGCCTCTCTCGCTCCGGTTGTGAGAAAAGACTGTGGTACAAAGTTTCTGCATAGAGAGGGTCAAGAGGAAGCCAGATCAAAATCAGCAACCCGGGAAGTTAAAAGGCTAGAGGTGGCAGCCAGAGTTTATTATCAGAAGCAGGGTTAGTAAACAACAGAATCAACATCAATATAAAGGGAATTAGCCAAAAGCCCCAGAGCTCTAGATTAAGGCTGCAAGACTCAAAATTTAAATGACAATGAGGATTTAAATCACTTGATATAATAGTAGCAAAAAAAAAAAAAAAAAAAAAAAAAATATTGGGCTAACTTTAGGCCACACGTCATTGGATTTCAAGTTTCTTATCTGTAAAATGGAGATAAATATTTCCAGTTCAGAGAGTGGTTGCAAAACAACTTTTTTTTTTTTTTTTTGGCAAATATTAAAGTACTATACATATACCAACATGTCCAATCACTTGCCCAGTCTGCCTCTTCAATATTTCTCATCTCTAGCAACTTCTTGCTACACTTTAGGATATCACTTTCATTCAAGTCCTCATTATTTCTCACCTGGACTATTGCACTAGGCAATTAGTTTCCTATGTCTCTCTTCCATTCACCACATAACTAATAAAGTGATTTTCCTAAAGTATAGGATTAACCATATCACTACCCTATTCAATAAATTCACACCTAGGGTCACATACAAACTCCAGTGTTATCACTGAAAGACCTTCATAACCTGGTTTCAAAGAAAAACTGTTTTTCTTACTTTTCCTTCTATGAAATATTCCATCTCCCATCTCCATTCCTGTGATTGGCTAGCCTTTATGTCTAGAACATCACCTCTGCCTTTTAAAATCTCTTTTGTGGCAGTTCAGTCATGTCTGACTTTTTATGATCCCTTTTGGGATTTTCTTGGAAAAGATACCAGAGTGGTTTGCTATTTCCTTCTCCAATTCATTTTATAGAGGAGGAAACTGAGACAAACAGGATTTAAATGACTAGCTTAGAGTGAACACAACTAGTAAGTGTCTGAGTACAGATTTGAACTCAGGAAGATTAATTTCCTGACTCTAGACATGGCATGCTATCCAGTGTGCCTCCTACTTGCCCATTAGAATTTCTAATTTCATTCAAAATTCAACCCAAACATCTCCTTTTATGAAGTCTTTTCTGATCTCTACAAGTTGCTAGTGCCTTTAAATTATCTTGTATTTATCTGGCAAATATTTCATATGTACTTATATATGTACATGATTTCTAAGAGAATACAAATTCCTTGAAGGTAGGGACCATTTCATTTTCATTTTTATTTTTTTGTACTGCACAGTATGTAGCATAAGTTGGATATGTGATAAGTGCTTAAACAACAAGCCAAGTTAACAAGCATTTTAAAAATTCGATTTTAATTTCTTTTCAGTTCTTAATTCTTTCTCCTTTTTCTTCTCTCCCAAACATTGAGAAGGGAAGAAAAACAAAACCTATTATAAATATATGGGTTTTTAATTGTTGTTGTTATTGTTGTTGCTAAATTGTTTCAGCTTTGTGTGACTCTTTGTGAGCCCATTTGGGATTTTTCTTGGCAAATATACTAGAATGGTTTGCCACAAATATGTGTAGTCACACAAAAGTAATTTTATTAATTCTAATAAAATTACTACATTATTCAGTTGTTCAGTCATGTCCAAGTATTTATGATCCCATGGATCATAACCACCAATACTGTCCATAGGGTTTCTTAGTAAAGATACTGGAGTGGTTTGCCATTTCTTTCTCCAGTAGATAAACAGAGATTAAGTGACTTGCTAAGGTTCACACAGCTAATGAGTGACTGAGGCTGAATCTGAACTTAGATTTTCTAGCATACTCAAGGCGTATCCATGGCACCAAGCTGCCATGTCCAAAAAGAAAAATAACAAAGATAGAGAAGAAAATATGACTTAATTTAAACTCTGGGTCCATCAGTTCTTCATCTCGAGGTGCATAGCATGTATCATTATGAGTCCTTTGTAATTGTACTTATGATTGCTGGTTGATCAGATACTGTGTCTTTTCAATATTGCCAATAAGAGTATAAATTAATCTCCTGCTTCTGCTCACTTCACTTTGAATGATCCACAAGCATTTATCTAGGATTTACTTCAAGGTAAGGACTGGGCTAAATCCTGGGAATACAAATATAAGTAGAAAGAAAGATAGTATCGGAAGATAACACATGAAAGGAAGCTGAAAAGGGAGGGAGCGGAAGGTCATCTAGCGAAGAGAAAGCCCTGTGGAGATGAGTCAGAATTGCAGACTCGAGAGGAATGAAGTCATAGATGTCTTGAACCCCTTCCTTAAATTGGAGTCACTGACTGAATGTCCAAATGCGCACTATGACCATGATTTCAGCATGATGTAGTGGAAAGAGCACTGGTTTTGAAGTGTGGGGATCTTGCTTAGAATCCTTGCTCTGTTTTTTTCTTTTTTTAACTATTTGTGTGATCATAGGCAAATCTTCATTTCTGTTTCTTCATTTGTAAAATAGGAAAAGTTAATATGAACTTGATAATATCTAAATTCTCAAGCACATGATTTAATTTTTATCAATTCATTAATTAATTTTTATTATCCAATCCTATGATTCTATTATTATTATTATTATTATTATTATTATTATTATTATTATTATTATATTCTATTGGGGCAGCTAGGTGGTGGAGTAGTTAAAGTACAAAGCCTAGAATAAGGGAGATGGAGTTTCAATCTAGCCTTACTTACTGTGTGTGATCCTGGGCAAGTCACATAATCCTGTTTTCTCATCTGTAAAATAAGCTGGAGAAGGAAATGGCAAACCACTCCAGTATCTTTTCCAAGAAAAAAACAAAAAAGGCTCACAGAGAATCAGACATGATTAAAAAAGACTAAACAACAAACAACAAAAATGACTCTGTAATTGTTCCACAAATATTTTCTTCCATTGAACAGAGACTGGGGACACAGTAGCTGAGAGCAAGCTTTTTATGCTAGCTCATGTGAAGTTTGCTCTGCAGTCCAGCTACCTCTAAATTTTCTGTAACTAGACAACTCCTATCAAACAGTTATCTTTTAGGACAGAAAGAAGTAAATAAGCATTTATTAACCACCTACTAGTGTGCCAGGCACTGTTTTAAGTGCTTTACAAATATCTTGTTTAATTCTCACAACAACCTTATGAAGTAGGTATTATTATTATAGTTAAAGAAATGGGCTGAAAGAATTTAGGATCATGTGGCTAATAAGTGTCTGAGGTCAAATTTATGTGTGTTTTTTTGTTTTAATTTTAAATAATATTTTATTTTTTCCAAATACATATAAAGATAGTTTTCAATATTCATTTTTGTAAGACTTTGTGTTCCAAATTTTCCTCTCTACCTCCCTTCCCCTCTCCAAGACAGCAAACAGTCTGATATAGGTTAAATATGTGCAATTCTTTTAAACACATTTTTATATTTGTCATGTTGTACAAGAAAAATCAGATCAAAAGGGGAAAAAACATGAGGTTAAATTTGAACTCAAAATTGAATTCAGATCTTTCTGACTCCAGATCTAATACTCCAATCTGGTGCTGTTTTAACAGCAATAGAAATATGTGCTAGACATTGTAAATACAAAAATGGAAAATTACATAATCTATATCCCAAAGAAAGTGATACTAGAGGAGGTTTGTTATTGTTCAGTTATTTCAAACACTTTGTGACACTATTTGGGGTTTTCTTGGCAAAGATATTGGAATGGCTTGCCATTTCCTGCTCCAGTTTATTTTACAGATTAGTAAATTGAGGCAGACAGAGTTAAGTGATTTACACTTGGGGTCATACTCCTAATAAATGTCTGAGGCCAGATTTGAATTCAGGAAGATAGGTACTCCTAACTCCAAACCCAACACTATCTACTGTGTCACCAAGCTGCCCCCAACTAAATGAGATAGGAAAGAAACACACAAATAATCATGTTATAATAAAGACATAATAAATATATTATAAATATAATAAAGTTGAGAATAAGGTTAAATCCCAATTCTATTTTTTAACCTGTGTGATTTTTAGCAATTCAATGATACTCTCTGTATCAGTTTCCTTATCTGCAAAATAAATATTGTAATATATATGATCTTTATGACCCTTTATACCTTTCAACCCTGTGATTTATGATCCTAGAAAATTCACATGTATAAAAACTTCAGAGTACTTTAATCATTTCTAAAAGGTAGAGATCATTTATAGCTGATGGCATCAAGGGAAAACTTCATGGAGGAGCTTCTTTCTAAGCTCAGCCATGAAACAAGAGAGCCTCAACAAATAGAGATGGGAATACAGACAAAAGTTTCTTCTAGGAGTGGGCAGAGAAGAAAGAAAGAACCAGACAAAATGAAGGAATGACAAGTCAACTATGATTTTCTCATCAATACATCAGGCTTGAAGATAAAAGCACAGTTCTGTGATCTGAACTCAGTTGGCTAAGGGGCTAATGAAACAAGGGGCTAATTTCATTCTAACATAGTGAGAAGGCCACAAAATGTAAACTTTAGTTAGCCATCTCACAATTATGTACTGATGATTAAGAGGAAGACTGGGTATTGATTTTTTTAAATCACCAATATTAGAAAAGTAACCAAAATATTCTTCTAGGGTTGGATTAGAGTTTTTTATTTGTGTATTTACAAGTAGTTTTTATACCAGTTTATTGATTTTATACCATTTTTATTTATAACAGTATTTTTAGAGCTAACAAACTCTCTTGACCTTCTGTTAAGTATTCTCAACTCTGTCAGCTATTTTTGGGACCTTCTAAAAAATGAATCATTCGGAGTAAACAGATTTTGTTTCATAGCATCTGAAACACTGATCATGTAATCTTGTTCTCTTTTTACCACAGCCATTTCATCACACTGAGCTGGTCCAAGTCCAAACATTATTTACCAATATTGCAAACTACAATCCTCATGGGTTTAAGGCAGAGTTATTGTGTGTGTGTGTGTGTGTGTGTGTGTGTGTGTGTGTGTGTTATCTTTTTGTTTTCTGAAGGATGTTTTTACATCCTCAAAGACTTACAGCTCCCTGTGTACAGAAATACAAAGCACATCATAAGAAAGCAAATGATCACAGAGTACCTTTTGAATATATTCCAGCAAGAGAAATGCCATCATCTTTTAAAAATGAGATTTCATTCCCATTTGGTTTTTATTGCAGAAGAACTGCCATATTGAAAATCCCCCATTAGCAAGCCAACTTCAAACTGGCATTGCTCAGGAAACAGCAGACAGCAAAAGCTATTTGAGAGCAGTTTGTTTTCAGCTAAAGCTGTGAATGCTAAAGTTTTAGGCATAAATACTGAAAAATACAAACTGAGCATTCCTAATTTTTAAAATGCCTGATGCCCCAAGGATAAAATATTGTCATAATGCTAGAAAACAAGATAGAATCACATCCAATCAAAATGTAACTTTTGACCCATGTGGTTGGAGACCATGGTTTCTTTGACAAGTTAGAAATCTTAAATAGTAGTTTATTTTTCAAATTAACTAAATCTTCAATAGTTGACATTTAGAATCCAGAACTGGAAGAGCCTTAAGGCATTTCTAATCTAATCCAATCCCAATCCACTCACCACCCTACTTCCACCATTTTTAGAAAAGGAAACTTGAGACAGTATAATAGCAGGAGTTTTTAACCTTTTTCTTTTGTCTCATGAACCTCTTGGCAGTTTGATGAAGAGAGGTTATACTCTCAAGAAGCTCTCAATCTAATCTCTCATTAGCCTGTGAGCTCCTTAAAGGCAGTGAATATCTTTTGCCTTTCTTTGTAATTCCCAGGATTTAGCACTATGGTAGGCAAGTAAAAGAAACTTACTAAATGTTTATTGGGTGATTTTCTATGAATCCCTTTTCAAAATAGTGTTTTAAAATATGCGAGATTGTAAAGGAATCAGTTGTATTAAAATTACATGATCAATATCAAAATATATTCTGTAAAAGTTTTATACACCCTAGATTAGAACTCCTTCTGTAAAGGAAAACAACTCTGGAAGTCTTAAAGATTCTGATCAAGGAAAAGACCAATCTTGAGACCAATATACTAATGATAAATCATGTTTCATACCTCTTGGCAAAGAAGCAGAAGCAGAAGAAGGAAGAAGAGGAGGAGGAGGAGGAGGAGAAGGAGGAAGAAAGGAAGAAAGAAAAAAAAGAAAGAAAAGAAAGTTATTGGAAATTATTTTAAATGCCTAGAAGAGAGTTGAATGAAAGCCAGAAAATGACATAGACAAACAAAAAGGATAATAATGATACTGTAGTATTGAATTTAACATATACTTTTTTTAGTTGAATTTGCCTTTATTTGTAGCTTTTTTTTTTAAAGCTTTTTATTTTCAAAATATATGCACGGATAATTTTTCAACACTGACCTTTGCATAGCTTTGTGTTTCAGATTTTCCTTACCCCCTCTCCTAGATGACAAGCAATCCAATAGATAACATATACTTCTAAGAACCTATATAATAACACTTAAAGTTCCATATACAATCTTTTTCTGTTTGTTGCATATCAAAATGTTAGTGTTTTTAATGTTTGAGTTCATGTTAAAAAAGCAAAAACATGTTGTTGTTGTTGTTTTAAAAAGGAAACCAAGGCTCACAATAGTTAAAAGGATTATTTGCCTATAGCTAGTTAGTGACAGACTAGGCCTTGAACCCCAGTCTTCTGATTCCCATCTATCCAATGTTTTTTTTTCAGTGCACTATTTAAAAGAAACAATTTTGGGGTATCTGTATCAACATGTACACAATATCTGAGGACGTCTTTAAACAGCTTACTCCAATTATCTTCCTGACGCAGAAGAGCTGGTTTATAAAGTAGTTTGTGCTCTGCCAGATGTGTAGTGTTCAAATAGATACAGCAGGCCTGTGCTTCCTCCACCCACCTACTAGACAATTAGTTAGATCACTATCTGAAGAACTGCAATACAGATTAAAAGGGAAGATATCAGAGCAATAGAAATGTGAATAAAAGTTCTGAAAAACAGAAACAAAGATGTTCAGGTAAACAAGTTTTTGCAAATTAGCTTAATTTAAAAGGTGCATTAGCCCTTTCAGGCTACATTATTTTAAAAAATGATTTCAGGAATACCCTGGGAGATCTCAAATCTAATGCACTTTTATCAACCAAAGCCATGTACCAGAAGCAAGAAAGCAATATCAATCTTCCAAAGCAGTACAATGTTTCATTGGGTCACAGGATCATAGATTCGGTATTGAAGAAACCCTCAGTGGCCACTGAGTCCAACCCCCTCATTTAAAAGATGAACAAATTGAAGCACTAAGTAGCTAGCAAATGTGAAGAGGGAGATTTGAACACATCTTATTGATTACAAGTCCTGTTTTTCCTATGAAATGAAGTTTCCTAAATTGAAACAATTCTCCCAATGTTCCTTGCCAATGGGGAGAGCATTGAATTTGGGATAAGAGAACCTGGATTCAAATCTAGACTCTGTCACCCATTACCTCTCTGGGCTTAGTTTGCTCATTTGAAAAAAATTCAGTTCAAAATCTATGATCCTACAATTATTTAAATGTTATCTTTACAACAAGATTCCTCTTGACCCAAAGAGTTACAAGAAATCTGCACAAAATATATTCTATATATATTGAGCTCCATATTCACATATCTTTAATTAAAAGCATGACACTTTTGAGACAGGTTTCATTCTTTCACATAGAAGAAAAACTCTATTCCAAGATCAACTACAACCTTTAGTTAGCTGTCTCAAAAAAATATGCTAATGATAACAAAAATACCAGACTGTGCTCCTCTCCTCTACCTCCTCTGCCACCATCAAAAGACTGGTTTTCAGTGGATAGAAGAGATTAAAAATCACATATCACTTTTAAGCAGCAAATGATTTAATCATCTAGATTGGGGCAAAAGGATTCTTCTTTTCTTAGTACATCATATAAAAAAAAAAGATTAGAAAAAATATTTTGTAACAGTTGAATTATTGCAGAGGTATGCACAGCATACTAAGTTTATTATTGTGTTGGAGAAAAGGTTATTGTTCCTTTTTTGCTATTTTCAAATTATAAGAGAAAATATTAAACTTTACATTTCAAATCAAACATAAATCAAAATATCAGGAAGGTAAAGTAGCTCATGTTGGTAACTTTTACCATGATCATATGTATGTACACACACATATATATATATATACATATATATGTAAAGATTGTAACAACTACTATTCATAAGACCTTTAAGCAAAAAGGATAATAATTTATTATTTTTTTAGTTTGGTTGGGGAAAAGGCAAATTGGTACATAATTAACAATTTGCTGGTGCAAATTCTTCTGCATCTTTTAATTGGTGCTAATTAGATTAGGAGGAAATTTTCTTTAATCTTTTATCTTGCCTTTTTTGATGCAAACTAATTTTCCCAGCTGGATATCAAAGTTTCCTGTTAATTAAACTTTTCAAATAGGAGCTTCTTTAACAGTGGCTACTAAAAACATATCAATATAACCGATTTTCTGAAAGGTTTTGGATCAACCTTTTGGAAAAGGAAGGAATAATCATATGAAGACAGTATTTATGAATATCCTTGATTGACTGGTGAATCAAGATGTTCAGATAACTCAGGATGGAAGGTTTGGCCAGTGGGGGGAATTATTCTGCATTAAGTAAGAAAATCCTGTACTACAAAGCAATTCTTAAAGCAAGCTTTCTAATCTTTATTGTAGATCCCATAAAACACAAGAAAATACTTTATTTTAGAATTAAAAATGAGTAGCTCTGGTACTTCTCACGACAACTTTTTTTTTTAATCCTAAAACTATGGATATATTATTGGTTTTTATTTTAAATTCAGAATACCTTCAAATTTTAATATATAAATTTTCGTTGGAAAATTTTCCCAAATAGGAAGCATCTTCTTGAATCAACTTCCTCGTTTCAATATAGCGTCTTTCAAATATTATAACTCTTCTAAAATGGTTAACATGCAGAGAAAAAGGCCACAAAATACATTCAATATCTTTTATGGCAAAATGACCTGAAATAAAATTTTATGTAGATGAGAATTTTTGATAGTTCTTCATCCAACTTTTCCCTCTCTCTGTGGAGCAGTGATGATTGAAACCTGATGTCTAAGGCACAAAAAGGCTATAAAATGTTTTATGTACAAATAAAACAGTAGCCATTAAGTTTTGCTATGATGTTTGAATAGATATGCAGCATGAAAACACGATAAAACAACTGTAAACTGATTGTGATCAAATGTAATTACAATGACTTGTCTCCAAAGAATGACATGCACAAAATACAGTCACAGACTTTTCCAAAATTACTTTGGGCAAAGAACCAAGAAAACACTATATCCTTTCTCAACTAAAGGCATTTTGCCAAAGAAATTGCAAACACATAAGCTTTAATAACCACGGCCAAAAAACACTTGGGAACTCATTATGGCAAGGTTTAAAACACACACATACACACACACACATACACACACATTTGATAAAATCTACTTTGTTATTCACAAAAATCCAACTGAAAAAGCTCTATATTTGAGAATGTGCTGTTTTTTTTTTCATTGAAGCTCCCTAGAATCATTTTTATATCTTCTCTACCATGCACTTTTATTTCAGAGAGGTTATTTTGTTGAACAGATTTAGGAAATCTACCTACAGATTTTTACCTAATCAAAAGTAAACAATATTATAGGTTAATGTGATATTTTTAAATAAGTCTCCACTTCCAACCTATTGGCAGAGGCAGAGAGGTACAGTAAATACTCTTTTAGGGCTAGAATCAAGAAGATTTGAATTCTAATACTGTGACATTTGGTAGTTTGTACAATACTAGGCAAGTCCCTTAACCTCCATTTGCTCAGTTTCTTCAAATATAAAATGGGGAAAATAATAACATCTGCCTCCAAGGGTTGTTTGCAAGGATCAACTGAGAATAACTGTCAAGCATTTAGCATAATTCCTAGTACAGAGTAGGCATTTAATAAATGCTTATTTCCTTCTTTTCTTCTTCTGGACTTAATGGAAAAAAGGTCCTGCTGTAGGCGCACTAGGAACATACAACAAACATTTTTTTTTATTTATTTTTTTATTTAATAGCCTTTTATTTACAGGATATATGCATGGGTAACTTTACAGCATTAACAATTGCCAAACCTCTTGTTCCAATTTTTCACCTCTTACCCTCCACCCCCTCCCCCAGATGGCAGGATGACCAGTAGATGTTAAGTACATTAAAATATAAATTAGATACGCAATAAGTATACATGACCAAACTGTTATTTTGCTGTACAAAAAGAATCAGACTCTGAAATATTGTACAATTAGCTTGTGAAGGAAATCAAAAATGCAGGTGGGCATAAATATAGGGATTGGGAATTCAATGTAATGGTTTTTAGTCATCACCCAGAGTTCTTTCTCTGGTCGTAGCTGGTTCAGTTCATTACTGCTCCATTGGAAATGATTTGGTTGATCTCATTGCTGAGGATGGCCAGGTCCATCAGAACTGGTCATCATATAGTATCAACAAACATATTAAACAACTCTCATGTGCCAGGCACTGTGCTGAGCTCTAGAAATACAAAGACAAAAATAAATAGTCCTTGCCCAGAATGAGCTGACACTCTAAACACAGTCAGCCTTTAAAGATCAGTCTTGGCAAGAAAATAGGAAGGAAGAAGAGAAGACACATAAAAATAGTATCTCACACGGACTTTAAAATTTACAAAATGTTTTCTTTCATAAAAACCCTGAGGGTTAAATAATGAAAGAATTATTACCAAGTCTAGTACAATTTCCATAACATTGCAATAGGTTTGTTTTGCTTGATTATGCATACCATAAATTTGTTTTTCTTTATCAATGAGGTATGTAGAGAATGAGAGGATGAGAAAATAATTTTTTTAAACATCTTTTAAAAACAGAGAGGAGCAGTTACACATATGAAATACTTTATGTACTTTCAAATGTGGACATTGTATTATTAATTTACTTTGTTATGTGAAGTGAAAATAATCTTTAAGTATTTGTAACAGAAAAACAAAACACAAGAAACCTTTTTTTAAAAAAAGTCTTTCCCTGTGTAGCCTACTGGATCACTCTCCCTAACTCATTTTTTTTGACTTTTAGCCTTGAAATTATGGCATTGTCAGTGCAGTACACTTTGAGACACTAGCTAAGAAAGTAAAAATTTAAGTAGATCTTTCTCATTTAATAGAGGAATTCTCGTTCACCTAAAGCTAGGTTGTTGTGAAAGAGGTAGAACTAATTAGAGTAGATTGAATTTTATAATCTTGAATTACAGTAAATGAATTTTTATAGTCTTAGGCTGATTCAGAAACCTGAGCAAGCCCTTTAACTCTTTCTGCCTCAGTCTCCTTATTTGTATAAAAAACCCTATAATTATAGGAATAATAAAAATAAATCTTCACAAGATTTGAAGATTAAATGAGATAACATTTATTTATTGATCAGCCAATCAATAAACATTTCTGTATTAGGTACCTACTATGTACTGTGTTAAGCACTGGAAAGAAAAAATAGGTGTCTCTCAAGGACCTTAGCAACATGACAACAACTATTCACAAACTATATACAGGATAAATAGGAAATAATCAACAGAGGAAAAGCATTAAAATTAAAGAGGATTGGAAAAGGCTTCCCATAGTAGATTTGATTTAGTTGGGATATGAAGGAAGTCACAGAAGCAGAGATGAGGAGGGACATTTCAGGCATAGGAAATAGTTAAAATGTCCAGAGTGTAGAGTGTTTTATTTAAAAAAAAAACAAAAAAACATTAAGGAGGACAGGCTTATCAGATCACAGAAAATACAGAAGAGAAGGGTCTAAGGTAAAAGGAGAATGGAAGGGTTAGGAAGAGAGAATATGGGAGGCAGAGGGCATGAAAAACTTTGAATGTCAAACAAAGGATTTTAATAATGAACCTTCAGGGAGCCACTGGAGTTTTCTGAGGAGAGGAATGACCTGATCAGAACTCTTCTCAAGGAAGATCAATTTATAGCTGAGTAGAGACTAGATTGTAGTAGAGGGGACTTGATGCAGGGGAGACCAATAAATAGATTCTTGTAAGGATCTAGTCTTAAGGGATTGAAGGCTTGTACCAAAATACTGATATTAGTTTATCCAAGCAAATACCAACATCCCAAAGTAAAGGAAGGTTGCCCAACTTTTATTTTCCACAAGCTTAAGTGCTATTCTTTTGGAGTGGGCAGCAGAGAAGTGGTTACTAGAGAACATCATTAGATTCAGGGACTCTAGATACCTTATGTCAATGATATAATAATGCCACACACACACCCCATTAATAATTACTCTTTTTTTCCCTACTTTGGAACTGAAAATAGAGGAAGACTATGTATGCTTCCTTTTATGGAGTAAAAATACTGGAAAAATATATGTCACCAAAGGAGAAAATTTAAGATGGTCTGATTAATCTGGCTGACAACTTTGGTTTTCATCCAAGAAAAATGGCCTGGTGTTGACAGGTTTGGGAGAAACAGGAGCAGTGTTTGCCTTACTCACAGTCTGCAGTTTTGAAAATGTTAGATGAAATTTTCTAGTAAGATGTATGAAAAAGCACTGCCATATGCCAAAGTAAAACTGTACTGAAGTAAATGTTAGTTTGATACTTTTGTGTGGTCAACAGTTTATCAGTGGATCTTTCTAATTCATCTGGTTGACTAGGAAAACTTAGTTTTATGTCCCCTCCTTTAAAAAAAAGGTCTTAATATATGACAATAAAATACTGCCACAACAGCATGGAATTGTGTAGAGAAAAATATAGTCTATAGCATTTTTTAAAGTTTTAAGATAATTCAACCAGAAAGTTCTTGTCCTGCAAAATTTTCTAATAGCAGACTAGTTTATTATGATTAAAATTATGTCTCACATACTCTTGGTTCTTGAGGTAAACAACTAACAAAAAAATTAAAAGACCTATATGGAAAATATCACTGAAATTCTGGTAATGAGAATTATAAAGTAGTCAACAATGCAGCATAGTGGATATGATACAGGACTTGGAGTCAGAAAGATCTAAAGGGAACTCTCATCTCATATATTTACTAGTTGTGTAAGTCTGAGAATCTTGAATCTTTTTGGGGGGGGGGGGATAAAGCTTCTTGTGTACAACTCTTTGTGACCTCACAAAGTATTTAAGAACACCTTATTACTTTGCATTAGGCTGACAAATTAGACTACATTTTGAATTTTTATGCTAAAAGTAACTCCAGTGTAAAGGTATTTCTTTTATTTTCTTCTTTTCTTTTCTTTTCTTTTTTTTTACAAGTTATATGCATGGGTAATTTTACAGCATTGACAATTGCCAAACCTTTTGTTCCAATTTTTCCCCTCTTTTCCCCCACCCCCTCCCCCAGATGGCAGGTTGACCAATACATGTTAAATATGTTGAAGTATAAATTAAATACAAGTATACATGTCCAAACCGTTATTTTGGTGTACAAAAAGAATCAGACGTAAAGGTATTTCTTTAAAAAATGTTAAGTAATACCTTTACACTGGAGTCACTTTTGGCATAAAAATCCCCCCAAGATGGAAAACTAAACTTCTGCTATGGCCCTCTCCACAATTAATGAGGCTAGTCTGAAGATGGCATACAATCATTCAACTATGAGTCCATAGTTGAAGCCTTTCCAGTTAGCTATCTGGCCTTAGGCAGGAGAGCACTTGAAGAGACCATTTAAAAAATTTTTTCAGTTGTGTACAACTCTTTGTGACCTCATTTGGGATTTTCTTGGCAAAAATACTGGAATGGTTTGCCATTTCCTTCTAGGCTCATTTTACAAGTGACCCTGCACTTTTTACTTGTTACAAGTTTACAAGTGACAGGGTGAACTGACTAGCCTAGGATCACACAGTTAAACTCAGAGTCTTCATGATTCCAGGCCCAGCATTCTATCCATTGAATCACCTAGCCACAACCTTAGAGGTTATCTGCTTCTTAAATTCTTTCCCTTTGCACTCCCTTTTCACCTGAGAAAATTTTACTAGACCTGGGCAAATGGACATATAAAATTGGTAAACAAATCAAACATTTGCTGACAATAAATCATAATTTCACACTCCTTTCAGTTACAAAACCTCATATGAGGTCACAGACCACAGTTTAAGAAGCTTTGATCTAATTCAATCCTGTATTTTATAAATGAAGAAAAAGCTTCCAAGAAGCAAAAACATATCCTAAACATCACTCAACTAACAAATGGCAGAACTAGAATCTGATCCTTCATCTTCAGATTCAAAATATCACACTGTTTTCTTAGACATTTAATGAATATTGGGTCATTTGAATTGCACTGATGAGATTTATCAGTTTTTGTTTTTCTGGCAACATATTCAAGAATTGCTGTTATTGTGTATCTAATTTATATTTTAATGTATTTAACATCTACTGGTCATCCTGCCATCTAGGGGAGGGGGTGGGGGATAAGAGATGAAAAATTTGGAACAAGAGGTTTGGTAATTGTTAACGCTGTAAAGTTATCCATGCATATAACCTGTAAATAAAAGGCTATTAAATTTAAAAAAAAAAAAAAAAAGAATTGCTGTTTATCCATCATTCTCAAAGAAGACCATGACATCAGGGAGGTGATGCTATGACATGCAGATGGATTAGATTTAAGTGAGAGAGGGTTGTGCAAGGTCTGCAGCTTAATTTTCTCCTCCAGAGCTATCTGGGTCCAGTGGCCAAATATAGAATAGGATGATTAGAGATGGTCCCAAATCCAGTGGAGATTCTGTGATTACCCCTGCACCAGGATGAGGCATTGCAGTAGGTAGTTCATGGAGGGAATAAGGCTGTGAGTTAACAGAATAACTGATTAAGTTGATTTTTGATTCCTAACCAATACGGATTGAGTTTTTTTTAACTTTCCTATAAAACATAATTTTATAGGTTTAGAGAATTCCCAGGGAAGTACCAATGCAGATCAACACATGTTCTGAAACTTCTAGGTTTGGAAAGATGCCTGGGGGCACCAGGCAGTTAAATGACTTATTCAAGGTTATATAGTCAATATTTGTCTGAGGCAAGCCTTTAAATCCATATATTCCTGAGCCTAAATCCTTTCTTAATTTCCTTTTAAAACTGAAATAATCAACTATTGCAAAATCTGCATTGCCAATGACAGAATATGATTTACAAGATTGTGCTTTATCATTTTCAAAGCCCTTTCAAAGGCATGGTTTCTTTTGATTTGAAGGACCACAGGGTGATGGCATCAGGGTTGGTACTGTTATACCCATTTTGCAAATAAGGAAGTTCAGAGGACTAGTCCAAGCCAGTAAGTAGGAAAGGTAAAGCTTGAATTTATGTGTACAAATTTCTTGTTCACTGAAACTAAAATAAGCAAAGTATAACATAATAATCTTGCAAATTATTAAAATCATAGGATCTTAGACCAGGAATATATCTGAAGACATCATCTAAATTAACACCTTCAATTTATAGAGGAGGAAACTGAGGTTCAGAAAAGTTGTGTAATTTGTCCAATATGACACATCATGGAATTCATTATCCCATGGCAATGTTCCATGTTGCAGGCCTTAAAATTTGGAACTATCCCACTCCAATAACTTTTTATTCATCTGCTTCTAGAAAAAATTACCTTTGACTCTCCCCTCTCCCTTGTTGCCATCTAATCAGCCATTAATTATTATTGATTCTTCCTTTGAAATCTATTCAAATCACAGAACTTTAGAAGGGGAGGGTAAGGTAAGTTAGGAATGATCTCATTCTTTGGACAGGTAGAGAAACTGAGATCTAGTGAAACAACTTGCCCAGACTCATAAATTTCTCTTGTTTTTATCCTTTAAAAAGAATTTTTTTTTACTGCCATCACTCTGTATCCTATAGGAAGCCTGGTAAAATAGAAAGCACTGATAGTTTTCCACTGCTCACAAAATAAATTCCAAATTCCTATTTTTAGCATTCAAGGGTTTCAAAATTTGGTCTTAACCCATTTTATTCTTAACTCTTGCTAAAGAGACTCTCAATTTGAGTATTACCAGTGTATTCATCATTATCAAGATATTTGGTATTCTCCTACCTTCATGATTTGTTTTTCTTATGTTGTTCCATCTATATTAGGATGCCATTTATCCAAATCTTTTTCTTTCTTCGAAGTCTAGTTAAAATCTCACCTCTTCCAAAATAGCCTTGAGCATAAAGAGATCTCTTCTTCCTCTGACATTTTGAAACAATATTTAAATCTCATTGTCATTTAATTTTTCATGTGTTTATATATTTAATCTAGGAGAAGAGTAACCTGATCAGGGTTAGACATTATGAAAATCACCTCAGTCCTCTTGTTTTCTTCCACAGTGTTTTGGACAATGGTTTGTAGATATGGTAGGTGCTGAATAAATATTTGTTCACTTAATTTGTCTTTGGTCATATGGCTAAATTTTAGCAGACACAGATTTACATACTAGGTCTCAAGAGCTTAGGTCCAAATTTCCTTCTATGATACACTATCTCAACAAAAAGAAAAACAAAAAAATTCCTAAAAAATTGTTTTCCTTTTAACCCCAAAATACAAAACCATCTTTTTTTCCTGTCACTAAGATAAAAGATTAGATGGGTATACTAGTCAGTTATAAATAGACTCAAATTTCTTTCCACAAACAGATGTATATGAAAAACACATTAGAAAGGATATACAAGAGAAGCTGAGTATATTATTCTTTTAATAGGCCCACTGCCTGAATTCTTTTATTCCCAGGAAGGGAGTACAGGAGGAGGATGTTCATGTTTATTACAGTCTTTTCTATACAATACAACACTTAGTTGAATTCTCTTTTTTATGTGTTTCACATATCTTCATTGTATAAGATCTGAGTTTCTGTAACCTATTACCTTTAAGAACAAGAGGAATAGAATGTGGCTACATGTGTCAACTCACAAAATAGAATTAGATGAGAGGTACATGCCATCTTGGGATATTTTCCTATGTTCTCTACAACTGTCCACATCCCTGATCTGTTTTTCGGGCATTTGGTTTTAACCCTTCAAACTGGCTTTGATATCCTTTATAGTCATACTTGACTATTACTTTTTCAATAGTATTTTAAATACAAGTAAAGATAGTTTTTAACATACATTTTTGTAAAACTTTGTATTAAAATTTTTTCTTCCTCCCTCTTCTACCCACACCTCCATGTCAAGACAGCAAGTAATCTGATATAGCTTAAATATGTTCAATTCTCTTAAACATTTTCATACTTGCCATGTTATGCAAAAAAATCAGATCAAGGTGGGGAAACCACAAATAAGTTAAAAAAAAAAAAACCACAAGCAAACAAACAACAGCAAAAAAAAAAAAAAAACATGAAAATACTATGTTTGGTCTACATTCAGTCTCCATAGTTCTCTCTCTGGATGTGGAAGGTATTTTCCATCCCAAGTCTTTTGGAATTATTGCCTATTATTTTGACTTTAGTTTCCTCAACATCTATTTGTAGTCAAGAAACTAAAGACCATAGGCACATAAGTAGTATTTTTATCATTGCTGTCCACTAAAGACAAAGGAAGGATACAGAAGAGAAAAACTGGTTCAGGAAGTGAAAAGCTAGTTAAGAAGACAGATAGACAAACAGAGATTTAGACAGACAGACAGATAGCTGTATGATAGTAAGAGTAAGAGACAGAAATGTAAGCAAATCATTTATTATCTGTCAGAGCAGCTAGGAAATGCAGTGGACAGAGTGCCAGTCCTGGAGTCAAGAAGATTCATCTTCCTAACATCAGATATGGCCTCAGATATTTACCATATGGGTGAACCTGAGCAATACAGTTCCTCATCTATAAAGAGAACTGGAGAAAAAAATGACAAACCATGCTAGTATCTTTGCCAAGAAAACCCCAAATGGGGTCATGAAGAATAGGATACTACTGAAATGGCTGAATAATAGCAACAATAAGGTATCAGGAACTATGCTAAATGCTAGGAGTACAAATACAAGGAAGATAATTTCTACTCCCAAGGAGTTTGTTTCTAATGAGTGTGGACAACACATAAAAGGGAACTGGAAAGGGAAGAGGAGGAAGAAGGGTACCAGTTTGGGGGTAAGACTGCTGGTGAGATGAAGCAGTCCTGAGAATGAGTTAAAATATGATCTCAGAAGAATGTGATTTCTATGGCTCCACCAGAGTCTAAAATACAGAAATGAAAATCATGGTCAGGGATGGAATGCATCTGACAAAGATGTATAATAATATATTAACTTAGTCCCTTTTGAGTCTAATCAGAGAGGTTTTATATTAAAACGTATGTGTGAAGGAGAAAATTGCTTATGTATATCCATCAATTTAGACACCATATAATAGCTAAAATGAAGGAAACTGTTTAAGAAATACAGACATTGGCAGGAGTCTAAATCCAAGAAAGAAACAGCAGCAAAATCCGTGGCCTCAAATGTCAACATACAAATACACATAGTCAAACAATAGCAAACAAGATAATGCAGAGACAAACTTCAGGGTATCTTAGTGATATATATATATCGAGAGAGAGAAAGGGGGCGGGGTGCCGGGGGAGAGAGGCCCTGGATGGATATGCTTTATGCAAAAGAAACAGGATAAGTAAAAACAAAGGTAGATAACACTGTATATTACTAAAACCAAAGAGGAAAACATAGTAAATAGCTGTTGGGTAAACAGAAGTGATATTGTAATTAAAGCATGCAAATCACTTGGAGAAAAAGGAGAACTAAATGATTTCTGCTGATAAAAGAAGGCTTGCCCCTAAGGTGTTATGGGCCCAAGCAAAAATTTCTTTTGGGGTCCCTACCTATATAACCAATTTGATTTAGAAATGTGTTACAAAAATCAATGGGCTCACTCTTGTTAAGGATACTTATTTTTATTATAATGTTAATTAAAGCAAACATATGAGAAATAAAAATTAAATTTTAATATATTTTCCAAAATGTTGTTTCTTCTAAAGTATTCAAAATTTTCACATCATTAAATGATCCCATTAAATGAGGCCCAAGATAGTTTTTAAAAAATCTAAATAAAATTTAAAATACTATAATATATATAGTATCAATTATATTATATTAATAATTATTAATATTAATAATTTACTTTAAATTTATAATGAAATTAAGTAAGCTTAATGAATTCAGAAAGCTCTTTTCTATAGCACATCCATAATATTTATATTCATATTTATTACTTTTAGCATTTTAGTAATATGTATTAGCACAGCAAATGGTGTATTAGAAAAACAGAAAGAAAACTTCATAAAGTAGGTCAACAATATAAGATCTAAGTCATCTCTCTTACTTTGAAGCTTGGGACCCAGAACAAGGAACCTGCTTGCTGAAGTATAAGAGTGGCACTGGCTCAGGAAGTAGATTCTGGTACCTAAGCATTGTATAATAGTGGTGGAAGACTTCAATTAATCAGATACCCATTAGAGCCAAAAGCAGAAAAGCTTCAAATTCTTGATTCTCCTTACTGATAACTGAAAAAGAGAAAGAACTAAGAAGGGGAAATTCTTTTTCAGATCTGATTTCCACTGACAGAGAGGAATTGGTTGTTGGGTTGAAATGTTTAAGATTTTGGAGAAAATGAGCCTTATCTCTTAAGAGTTTGTGATATAATATATTTAATGTGGAAAATGTTTTGCATGATGACGCATGTATAATCTACATCAAATAACTTGTCTTTTCAAGATGGGGTTAAGTGAGAGGGAAAGAGAGAATTTGGAATTCAAAAATTTTAAAAGTGAATGTTTAAAATTACTTTTAAATGTAATTGGAAAAATGAAGTATTAAATAAATATTAATTTTTAAGAGCTTTAAATAGAGGAGAGAGAAATTGAGCATAGTGTGACATAAATTCTAAATTTTAGAATAGTTTTTATAGGGTTCAGAAGAAGTTAGGTAGGGTTCCATGGATTAAAATTGTACAGAAAAATCAACTGAATTTTCTGCTGGAAAAATCAGCTTCAGAGAGAAATGAAAGTCTGAAGAAAAAGATAATGAAGTCACACAGAAACAATTTTTTGAGTCTAAAGTCTGAAGATAAAGGCAAGAATTTACAAAGAACTCATTATCCATCTTAGATTTTTAAAATATTTAGACAGAAGATGGGAACATAGAAACACAGGAGATAAGTACAACATAAAAAATAGCTAATGGAGTAATTCACTTGACCCAGATTACCCTCAGTATGGAAATCTGATAGATGTGATAAAAAGATCATTGAGAATGAAAGACTAGAGAAAGATAAATGTCCTAATTTTCTAAAATGGGAGAAGAATAGAGTAGGACAATGAGTTAGACTTTTCTCAATTCCTGGCAAAATTCTAGAATGGGTTAAGGGGTTTATAGTGAATGTTTAAAAAACAAAGTATGATCACAAAGTGCCAGAATGGCTTCATCAAGATCAGGTTATGCCAGACTAACCTTATTTCCTTTTTTGACAGGGTTACTAGGCTAGGAGACCAGGGGAATTTCATTCTTGTGGAAAAGATGCTGAGATGTATGCTAGCCAATAGCACAATTAGATGCATTTGGAACCAGCTGAATGGCTGGACTCAAAAAGTAGTCATCATGCCAAATTGGAAGTAGTTCTCCAGTGGAAGGCCTCAGGGATCTATGCTGAGTATTATGCTGATAAACATTTTTTAATAATGATGTTTTTTAATAATGACTTGAATAAAAGCATATAATCACAGGCTTATCACTTGATAGATGACATAACGCTAGGTGGAGTCAGAATCCAA
Source organism: Sarcophilus harrisii (assembly GCF_902635505.1). NCBI lineage: Eukaryota > Metazoa > Chordata > Mammalia > Dasyuromorphia > Dasyuridae > Sarcophilus > Sarcophilus harrisii. The sequence goes on along the minus strand of NC_045428.1, from coordinate 148,208,040 downwards.
AAATTCTTGATTAGCTACAACTTTTGACTGAAATTAATAAGATGAAATATTGTAGAGCTAAATGTATACAATCTTACACTTGGTTGTCTGAAAAATGTTTCAGAATTTTGGTGGTAGCAAGCCTCCCCCAAACCCCAAATAGATCTTGACTTATATTGAGAAGACTCCAGGATTAAGGAGATAGGTACTGCTAGGTTAAGTGAATAGAGTTCCAGGCCTGGAGTCAGGAAAACTCATTTTTCTGAATTTAAATATAGCCTCAGATACTTACTACCTGTGTGACCCTCAGAAAGTTACTTCACCCTATTTGCCTCAGTTTTCTCACCTATAAAATGAATTGGAGAAGGAAATTACATACAACTAATATTTTTGCCAAGAAGACCCCACATGGTTATGAGAGTTATGGGAGTTATGAAGAGTAAGACATAACTGAAATAATTGAAAAACAACAGTTGAACTCTACTTTGCCTTGGTCAAAACACACTGGAGTATTAGATTCAGTTTTGAACACTATAGTTTTAGAAAGTGGTAGTGTCAGAGGATCTGGATTCCAATCCTCACTTCTACCTCTTACTATCTAAATAATGTTGGACAAATAATTAACTTCTCTCGGCCTCAGCTGCCTCATCTGTAAAATGAGGGAGATGGATTAAATGACCTCTAATATCTATTATATCTCTAAAAGAAAGATTCTAAGAATTAGATCAATATGATGATTTCACTTTTAAAATTTTAGTCTAAATTTCACACTTAATGATTGGAAGATTATTTGATATATTTTTTGCCAGCAGAGAATATATTAATAAATCCCATTAAGTTGAGGGACTATGTTTTGGAAAGAAGGAAAGAATGCCTATTTTCAAATAATATGCAACAGCATAGAGTTTTTCTTCAGGAAATGATGAAATACCACTGAAAACTATTTGGGATATATTTGAGGAGGTTTTTTTTTTTTTTTTTTTAAAAGAATGCATCATTAATGCTCTATGGAAACTTCTGTAAGGCCTCTGCCGAAATTAAATAATGGGACAAGAAAATACGCCTGTGTGGAAACCTAACAGATTGACAAAACCCAAACTTGTCTTGCAGTTCCAGGAACTCTGTCTCTAATCATGAGATGTTTACTGTGCGGGTTACAGAATCCTGTTTATATCTCAGCTTGTGAGTAACAACTCTTGTAAGCTAAAAATAGGGATCTTTATAAAGAAATAAAAGGAAACCTTATAACATCAATGCAATATACTGCATTAGGAGAGCTCTCAAAGAGAACAAAATAGATATTTATGCAATCCATTTGTTCTGCTCTCAATGCCTCCTTTTACTGTGTTTTTTTCTTTCTTTTTCTCTCTAATCATTCTTCAAAACTGGTACATGGTTATCCTCTCTACCCAATGTCACCCCAATTCCATGCCACTTTCCTCAGCTTCAGTATTCATGATGATGACTTTTCTAACAAATTGCTCCCCAAAATTTCTAAAGCCCTTTGACTTTAATTTTTTTTTTTGAAAACCTAGAAATTGTACTGAATCCAAGATATAATTCATTATGAATACAGGGAAATGGTTACATATGTGTTCAAAATAATCACATGTATAATAGGATAGTACAGTTGGTAGAATTGGTGGGCTCAAGCTAATTTTGAGTCAACAATGTCATATGGCAACCAAACAAGCTAATATGATCTTGGATATCATAAATTGAAATATAGGTTTCTGGACTAGGCTCAGGATGTTCCCTTCCTTACCAAATCTGGAATGCTCTCTCTTCACCTCTACTTTTTGAAAAGACTCCTTAAAGGCTAAGTTCTAGTTATCCATACATATGAGGAGTCTTTCTTGAACCTTCTTTCCCCATTTCCCCCTTTGCCTAGTTTTTATGCTTTTCAGCCCTTATGGAATTAATTCATCTTTTATCGGATCTATATTTTCATTGATATAAAGAGGTTCCACATAAAGAAATTCCCTCTATCAAAGGAAGTTGGCCCTGCTTTGCATTTTAGTTTTAGAGAATTATCTGGAACCTTTAAAAAATTGTCAGTCAGTCAATTTATTGACGACATCATCATCATCATCATCATCATCATCATCAGTTGTTCAATTTTTTTCAGTTGTATCTGACTCTTCATGATCCAATTTGGGGTTTTCTTGGCAAGGATAATATAAGTCTGTCATTTCCTTCTCTAGCTCATTTTTATGAATGAGGAACTGAGGAAATAAGGTTAAATGACTTACCCAGAAGTCCTTCAACTTTACTAATTTTCTTCTGTACCTCACTTCAGCCATACATTGGCATGGACATGCTTTAGAACACAGCCTCTCTCAGAAATGTTCTCAGAATAAATTTTATTTAATTCCAATTATAATAATAATTCCATAATAAATTCTATAAATTATCTTTCAGAATAAATTTCAGTTGTCTAAATTGTAACTCTACAATATCCTATCCTTTCATCTCTTCCAGTAAACTTACTATTCATTTTTATTATGCTATCTAATTTCTTCACCCATTTCTACTACTCCTACTCTATTGACATTGGTTGGATTCACATGATTTTTCATAGGTTTAAAATCCCTTGCCCTTTCTTACCTTTCAATCTTTTGTGATTCCTAATTTACTAATCCTCATTCCCAGTTGGTTTGCACCCTCCAATTTTTCTAATCCTACCCACAGAAGGCTAAATACCAGAGGATTTGATTTAACTCACTAAAATCTGACTTTGTAGTTGCCCAACCAATCCTTGCAATTCTCCTCTTATCCATATATTAGTTCATTCCAATCAATTAATTACTCTAAAACTTCTCTTTCTTCAAGTTTCTATTTTCTGACACTCTCTACACAGCAGATATACTATGTCTCTTACTTCACTGAGAAAATCTGATGAAAGTTCCCTCAATTTCTTGCCTCCGTTTCTTATCATTTACTTTCTCTTTGCTTTTTCTTTTTTTTTAACTTAACAAATATATAATGATTGGTCATCATTTATTCTCTCTTTGCTTTTTCAGGGGAAAAAAACAGGTATTTCTACTCTTCACTAAGGTTAATCTCTCTACCAAATATGCTTTGATCTCCAAAATGTTGCTATCTCAATTATCCTTTCTGTCTTCAATTTCAGTCTTTCTCTTTTCTGTCTATTCACTTTTCCAATCCTAACAAAACAAAACAAACAAACAAACAAAAAAACACTGTCCCATTTCTTCTACTCTGTATCATGGCCAACTTCCATTAAAAAAGTGGCCTTTACTAAATACTTCTACTCTTATTTACCATCCTGTCACCTACTCTTCAATCCTTTATAATTTGGCTTCAGCCATGACCACTTTCTAAAAATATTCTTCTAGAGATGGTCAATAACATCTAAACAACAAATAACAACAAATGGCCTTTTTTCCCCCTCAGGCAGTTAGGGTTAAGGAATTTGCCCAGGGTCACACAGCTAGGAAGTATTAAGTGTCTGGGACCAGGTTTGAACTTGGTTCTCCACTTTAGGGTCTCTGGGCTATCCCACTACACCACGACCTCATCGTCTTTCTTTAAATCCTGTTCTCTTTAATGTCTCTGTAGCTTTTGACACTAGGACCACTTTCTCCTGAATATTCTCTCCTCATTTGTTTCCTGAGATACCATAGTTTTCATATTCTCCTATATTCTCTCTTCCTCATTTACTAGCTCCTCTTATTTATTCCAATAACAATAGATATTCCCCACCTTAATTTACTGTTTCCCCAAGTTTTTACAGTCTCAAATTGTATTCATTTTGTATCTATCTTCTATTTATTTACCTATGAAAATGTATCTTCTACATGAACGGAAAGGATCCTTTTTTATTTTTATCTCTAGAGCCTATCACAAATACTTGCCAAAAAACCCTTTTTGGATTAATTGACTAAAGGCTTTGTCTTCTCTCTAGACAATCTCATTGAATATAAACCATTATATAACTTTAATTATAATGATATATATTATATAATATAAACTATTATCATCTCTACACATATGATTTTCAAATTTATAACTCCAGTGCTGAACTAGAAACTGAGATTCTTTTCTCCCCCTCATCTTTCATCTGCAATCCATTATCAAGTCCTAGAGATTCTATTCCTACAATTTCTCTCATCCTTTTCATCGTGGACGCTGGAGTTAGTCTCCTAACAGGTCTCCCCTCTAATCTTCCCCCTTTTCCAATTCATCTTTCATATTACCTGCTGGAACAATAAACTTTACCTGGAAATCTGGTACCATCACTCTTATGCTTGAAAATCATCAGGATTTAAAAAAGTTAAAAAAGCTTGTAATTGGAAAAATAAAATACATATTTACAAACATACACTCTAAAAAATAATCAAATTATCAGGGTTTCCTTATTGCTCACTAAGCAAAGTTTCAATCCCTTGCCTATCATTGAAGGCATTTGACAATCTAATTCTACTCTTCTTTGTCAGTCTTATCTCATCTCTTTCCACTTTACATTCTTTATTCTTGGAACTCCTCCTTTTTTACTCCAATTCCTTTGTTAAGCCTATTTCCTATGCCTGGAATATCCTTCTTCTGAACCTTCTTCAAGCTGAATTCCTAGCCATCCTTTAAAGCCTAACTCAAATACAACCCTTTACAATCCATGCTTGTTTATTTAAAGAGCTTATCAGGTATTACTGTGTATTAGTCTTATCTATGTCTTACCTCCCTGCTAGACTGTAAGTTACACAAGCCCAGGGACTATTTATCATCTAAACTTTTTTTTATCTCTTCCAAGTGTCTACTTGGTGTTAACCTTTTTTTCTCAGTGGACCATAATTTGCTTTAAGTCTTAGTGGGTGGAGGAAGAACAGGGATGTCCCTGTTTTTATCACTTTTATCCTGAGAGATTTTTTTGTCTTGAATAATTAGCACACGTTAATTAAAACACAATGGAGAAAAGTTATATTTCCCAATTTTAATCAATCAACAAGTATTAATTAAGTACCTACTTTGTGTAAAACATTGAGGATCAAAGGAAAAAAAAAACATCTCTTCCCATAAGAAGCTTATATTAAATTAGGGGAGGCAATAGGTAGCTATAAGAATATATTTAAAAATACAAACATAAATATAAGCTAATTTGGGGGGAAATCTCAGGGAGAAGATAGTACTTAAGGTTTAAAGGAGATTAGGAATTCTGCAAAGACAGATTTGAAGAGATGCTATTCTTCTGGGGGAATCAAATAAATATTGAATGAGTTTACTGATCATTTAGAAGAAAACATGAATTCCAACCACGTGAATAATCAAACAAATTTAAAACAAATAAAGATCAAAAGATAACATACTACTTGGAAAACAAACACTTTGTATAGCCTAACCAAATTGTTTAAATGCAAATTAGTGCTACTCCATAAAATTCTTATTTAGCAAATTCTTTTTCAAACCTCCCTAAATATGCCTTGTTAGGAAAATTGTCTATTTTAAGAAGTTATGTCATGAATATGCAACTTTTATACTGATTATCAGTAATCATAAACCTGTTGAAGTATCAAAAATAATATAGTTTGGAATTTTTGATTTTTCTTTAGAGAAGCTACATTTCCTATCTGCAACAAATAACCCCCCCCAAAAAAACTATATCTTATAATTAAGATTGGAATTTAGCTCTCATATTAATATAGTTTTTGTTGTTTTTTTAAATTGTCAGGGTAAGGTCATGATTATTGAATGAATAAAGCAAAAACACCATCCATTTTCTTCTACTCCTTTAAGAAATTATATAGTCTGATATACTTGATGTTATTATGGAAGAAGTGCAGCATATCCCTAGCTGAGAGAAAACAGATTTAGAGTTCTAGCTTTTATCTTTTATCTTATATTAAGGGAAAACAATGATTTCCAGAGAGAAACTGGAAAAGTCCCTAAGAAAAGCATCCATAGAGAACTTTCTCATTTTCATGGTTCCATGAAATTTGTTTAATTTAGATAAAGAGAAAGCACCAATTTGTTTAGATGACAGGTATGTATGTAGAGGCAAATGATCTCTGTTCCCACCTATTCATGAGTTTTGTCATAAGCATTAATGAATGGATGTTATGATTTTTTTTAAATATAAAAAAACTAAGAAAATGAAAAACAAAACTAGACCTTGTCATAATGCAAACTACAATCAAACAACAAACATTTATTGTTAACTATATGCCATTATAATAAGAAATGAACATACAAAGAAAAGCAGAAAATAATTATTGCTCTCAAAGAGATGGGAACATAACATGTATACATATAAATGGGAAGATATACATATAAATATATTCAAGTTCCATACAGAGTAACATAAGGTAATATCAAAGGGGAATGCATTAGCAGCTTGGGAGATCTATGTGTATAGTGAGGGAAGAATTGGAAAAGTCTTCTGTAGAAGGAAGAGTTTAAATTGTGTCTTAAAAGAAGCTAAGAATTCTTTTTTTATTTTTTTTTATTTTTATTTTTTTTTTTATTTAATAGCCTTTTATTTACAGGATATATGCATGGGTAACTTTACAGCATTAACAATTGCCAAACCTCTTGTTCCAATTTTTCACCTCTTACCCCCCACCCCCTCCCCTAGATGGCAGGATGACCAGTAGATGTTAAATATATTAAAATATAACTTAGATACACAATAAGTATACATGACCAAAACGTTATTTTGCTGTACAAAAAGAATCAGACTCTGAAATATTGTACAATTAGCTTGTGAAGGAAATCAAAAATGCAGGTGGGCATAAATATAGGGATTGGGAATTCAATGTAATGGTTTTTAGTCATCTCCCAGAGTTCTTTTTCTGGGCATAGCTAGTTCAGTTCATTACTGCTCCATTAGAAATGATTTGGTTGATCTCGTTGCTGAGGATGGCCTGGTCCATCAGAACTGGTCATCATATAGTATTGTTGTTGAAGTATATAATGATCTCCTGGTCCTGCTCATTTCACTCAGCATCAGTTCGTGTAAGTCTCTCCAGGCCTTTCTGAAATCATCCTGTTGGTCATTTCTTACAGAACAGTAATATTCCATAATATTCATATACCACAATTTATTCAGCCATTCTCCAACTGATGGACATCCATTCAGTTTCCAGTTTCTAGCCACTACAAAAAGGGCTGCCACAAACATTCGTGCACATATAGGTCCCTTTCCCTTCTTTATAATCTCTTTGGGATATAATCCCAGTAGTAACACTGCTGGATCAAAGGGTATGCACAGTTTGATAACTTTTTGAGCATAGTTCCAAACTACTCTCCAAAATGGTTGGATTCGTTCACAACTCCACCAACAATGCATCAATGTCCCAGTTTTCCCGCATCCCCTCCAACAATCATCATTATTTTTTCCTGTCATCTTGAAGCTAAGAATTCTTTTAAAAATATCATATTATTATTTTTCTCAATTTCGTGTAAAAAACAAACTTTAACATTTCATTTAAAAAGTTTTGAGTTCCAAATTCTATCTCTTCCTTGTTCCTCTCTCTCTTCTTCCTAAAATGGCAAGCAATTTGATATAGATTATAATGTGTAATCATGTAAAACAAAAAAAAAATATGGAAATATCCATATTATCATATTGTAAAAAAATATATAGACCAAAGCACACACATATACACACACACAAATGCACATACACATGAAAAATTGTATACTTTGATCTGCATTCTGACTCTATTATCAGCTCTTTCTCTGGATAGCATATTTCATCATGGGTCCTTTAGAAATGTCTGATCATTGTGTCATTGAAAAAAAATAAATTATTCACAGTTGATCATCAAACAATATTGCTGTTATTGTGTACTATGTTCTCCTGGTTCTGCTTATTTCATTTTGTATCAGTTCATATAAATCTTTTCAGCTTTTTCTGAAATCATCCTGAGAAGCTGTGAATTTTAAAGGATACCAATAAAGAGAAAGAACATTCCAGGCAAGGAGGGTCTACTGTAAAAATCCAGGCCACATACTTCTTGAATGGTTTTCAGATATCATAGGAGACTGACAGATTATATGTAGAGCACAAGCACTCTAAGTCACTTTGCTGATTGTTGTTTGAGTCTGTTTTCCCATCTCTACTATCTAGAAAGGCAATGATAATTTCCACCATTATTGTAATGATGTATATTCAGCATCATATTTTGATACCTGCTACATTTGATTCAGGGGTAGAAGGAGCAGACAGCATGATGAAAGCCATTTATTTCTCCTTTCTCAATCCCAGCAGGGACGGAAACTAATTCCAAGGAACAATACAAATTCATCCAGGGAGAGACATGTTATAGTGAAGAGTGGGAAGACTAGGGTAACACACTCATATTTCCCCAAATCACTAAAGCATTTTGACAGAGAGGCTAGGTTTAAAAAAATAATAATCATGATAGTAATAATTATAACAACAATAATAATATAAAGAAGACCACCACCCTGAAAGCCTGAGGGAGAAACCTCAAGAGATCTGTGAAGGTACTGGAGCTGAACAGGTCCTTCCCAAGACCATTTCAGATGGGTTTATCAAGTCAGAACTGGTTCCCTGGGGATATATCAGACAGCTTCCTCAGCTCTAAGAAGAGTGCTGGCTATTGCACGGCATAACACATCAGTGTTATCCTGGTGTAATGTGCAGTAAAATTCCTCAAAGGCAACGTTGGTATCTGTCATATCCACCAGTTTGATCTCATGCTGCGATTTAATTCCAACAACAGCTATAGCATCTCAGTGAAATTTAAGCTTTCCCAAAGACTAGAGGTAGTAGTGTGTGTTATTCCACAAGCTGCCCTCCCCACACACACACAAAAAAACAACAACAACAAAAAAAAAAACCCCACTGTATTTTTATGGGAATCTGTACTATGCCCATTGCTACATAGAAACAAGCCTAATATTTCAAAGTCCAAGGCACCCCAGACTATTTCTCCTTAAATATCTTGTAGTAAGTCTACCTTTTCTTCTTTATTTCTCTCAGACTCTAGCTATATAGTGGAAAATAACATTGATCATACCTCTGTAAATCCTACCCACGCAGAACACATTTTGGAAATAACTAATCTCTTGGATTAACTGAATGTGCTAAAATATAAAAAAATTTTTTAAACAGTAGGGTCGTTAAAGAGTGACAGATTTAAGCACCATCTGGGTTCTCTGGTCAGAGTGGCGCGAATTCCATCAAACGGCTGAACGGTGCACGATCTGAGAATCCCATCTGTTTTATCTAGCATGAATCAGTCCAATAGTTTGACCATTTTGATGCTAGAGTTGCTAGAAGGAAACCTCAAACACAGAAAAGCCAACAGCTTTTATCCCTCCTTCAAACTTCTAGAATTTAAAATTTGTCTTTTTTACTGTCATAACTGAAGAAATAGATTAAGCATTTACCTATTGATCTATGGAACAATCATTAATTGTGAGGGTGGTTACTTGTGAAAGGAGTTACTAAATTACTTTTTTTTTTTCAAAACTATTCCAAATGTTCACTAATTTCTCAAAATCTCTCTCTCTCTCTCTCTCTCTCTCTCTCTCTCTCTCTCTCTCTCTCTCTCCCCTCCTCCTCTTCCTCCTTCTCCTCCTCCTCCTCCTCCTCCTCCTCCTTTCCCTCTCCCTGTGTTAGCTACAGATAAGCCCATCCTGAATATGTTGTTTCACTTCCCAATATCTTCTACATTGTTAACTACAACTGGTCAGGATTACATGTAACTCTGTTATAGCTTGTTATATGAAAAGTACAACCTATTTACATTCTATAGAAAATGAGAATACTTATTACTGAAATTAATCATGAATGAAGATTTGTACTTTTCTTTCTAAAATTATGCTTGATTTTCTAGACTTGTCTTCTAGGCTTTAATGTTTGGATATTTAAGAAAAAAATTAGACCATTATGGTACATAGTAATTTTTTCATCAAATATGTATTAAATTCAAATAAAACCACCAATCTTTACATGTTATGAATTTCTTAGGGGTCAGTGCATGAAAACTCACTTTCATTATATATTTTCACTATGGGTAGACATGACATATCTCATAACAAAAAACAGGTATTTGGTTGTACAGATAAAAGCTACTCAGCTTTAAAAATAGCTTTCTGTTCTACTTTCTACCATAAGTTTTTTTTAATTAAAAAATTCAATAAATTTTAATGGTTTCTTGATTTTATATTGTTTTTATAGATATATCTATTTCTTATTTATCAAAAGAGATAAAGAAATAGGTCTTTTCCTAATTCTTGTAATTTGCATTTTATCTTTATAGCTGTTGACTAAATTTTCTCAGTGTTAATGTCTAAATTCTTCTAAATGTTTACTAGAATTCCATGTACTATCTATCAATCATCATACTGATATTTATCAACAGAAAAAGTAAGATTTCTCCTTCCAAAAAGCCTCTCAGAAAATATGTTTTAACCAGGAGAATGCTTATTTAGAGGAACAAATGTGAGTTTTGTGCTCTTGAAATATTATTTTAAAAAAAATCTGTATTTTATCTGCAAATTCCACACGTAGCTTAAATATATGGAAAATATTCTTAAGGAAGGTTGTTATATTCTTTAATTTTCTGTCTTAAAAATGGGAGAAATGGAAGAAATTATTTCTATGATTAAGCACAGTTGAACAGTATGATATAGATAAGAACAACATGAATTATGAAATTCCAAGAGTCACATAATTACACTTATGAAATGAAAAAGAACTGGATATAAATTATTCTACTTCTGTTTGCAATCACTTATGAATATTAAATGGAACCAAAATAATCTCTTCAGCATAGAATGTTTTCCAATTAGTTATATCAAAAATACTTCACAACACACATAAAACTTATTGGCAATAAGAAACAAACAAAACATGCTATTCTCTCTCACACACATATGTATTCACATCTATACGTGTCTATAAATGTGGACAGATATATATATATATAGATAGATAGATATGTACACACTTATTAAATTCTGTCATGTAACAAATGATCAGGAAATGGTAACCAGAGATAATAATCCCTAAGTACTTAAGATATAAAAATGACTAAATTTCCTTATAAATAAATGCATTTGATAATTGTAGAAATATGTATAGAAGAATCACACATGTTTAACATACATTGATTACTTGCTATCTAGAGCAGGGGATAGGGGGAAGGGAGAGAGAAAAAATTTGGAACATAAGGTTCTGCAATGGTGAATATTGAAAATTATTTTACATATATTTTGAAAATAAAAGGCTATTATTTAAAAATAAATTAAAAATCTAAAATAAATAAATGCATTTTTCTATGTAGTATTGTACAAGTAGTTTCTTTTAACAATTTCAGAGACCATCAGAATAATTGACAAATAACAGATTTAAAAGGCCAAAGCAACAAATCAAATATTTTTTTTTAAAGAAAAAACACTTTATTTTATATTCTCCAGGCTCCCAAATGTTGTTTCACCCACAATGGCAAAATCATAGCAAATAAAAACACCTGTTCAAGAATGGTCATGGGACCAAAACAATTCAGTAGATGGCTCCAAAAATGTAGAATTTCCTATCATTGGCTCTTCTTGCTAAGATGGTAGTGGTAGAGAGATAAGGATTATTGTCCAGTTAGGCAATTGACTAAAAGCCAAGATTTTGACTCTGATATATATCTTGCAGATTCACAGAAGAAACTATAATGAGAAAGCTGAGAATTCATAGAGGACAAATATAAACTAGAAAGTACTGTAAGGAAAAAATATATATATCTTTAATGTCATTGAAATGTCATTCATTCAATTATGGTATTTTACCCTGCTGTAAGTTAAAATACAATAAACAGATCACAGAAATTAGAATGGCTCTTTATTATCCTAACCTGTTCTCACTGATAACCATATATGTGGCATTAAAAAGTCAGTTGTAATATTGGGCTTTATCAGATGTCAGCTGAAGTCAAGATGGGGCAGAAACTCAGTCCTTGGAGATTTTTCTTCTGCCTGCATAGTGCTTAACAGTATTGGTTTTGTTTTTCCTAGTCCATTCAGATTCCTCCATGTCCAATATGTCACAGACTATGAGTATCTTTCAGGTAGACAAGGTTTGTTTTGCTTCCCTTAATCCTTGTGGTTTCCACCTTGCTACTGTGACATATAAAACCTTAGGTCTACCTAGAGCTCCACATTTTCCAATGGCCACATGGAAAAGGGCAAAGACTGGGTAGAAGAGGAAGACAGCATTTCATTATGAAATGATTCTGGGGCAAAAGATTGGAAAGACAGGACACACTAGGAAGTCTGAGGCTAGCAATAAATACTTTGGGTAACAGCCACAAAATCCTTCCCTGGCCATATAAAAGGACTCAAATAGGACAGCAAACTTTCAAAGACCCCAAAAGAAAAATGGCATTGCCTACCCACAAGCCATGGAACTAGTAGCAAACAAGAGACTGTTAACTCTTATTATATATCTTATTGAATCAATGGACACATTTCCCCCTTATGCCTGTAAGATATCAGAAGTCCTTCTAGTTTAGACTAAGCTAAAGAAGACAACTAAATACATTAGCCAAGAAAAATAATATGAGCCCACTTTCCCTACTTTTTTCTACAGTCCACTGATCAATAGTCATATTCTATAACTATCAGAAAGAAAATTCTCTCTCACTTTCCATATATATTCCTCTAAGGGACTTTACTCAACTTCTATTTCAAGAAAAGTACTGAGTTTCCTGTTTCTATCATGAGAAAATTTGCACTGTGCCAATAATAAACATCTCAAAGGCCAGCCTTGATTTTTAAGTTATGGAATGAAGTGTTCTAATTAAACAAAAGGAAGGGAAGCAGGAATGAAAGTAACTTTTGATGGGAATGAAATTTCTGGTGCAATCCTAAAAGTATTGAAACCTCAAAGGAATCTTCAGTCATCATCTATTCATACCATATTAATAATCACCCAATAAATACTAGGAGTTATTTTACATGTACAGAAAATTAAAATAAAACATTATATTTGAAAAGTATAAGGAAGTATGCCCACTTGTTAGATTGCACTTTAACTTCATACTTTAAAAGTGCTGATATTTTGCTTAAGTTTTATAATTAACAATAAAAGTGGCAAAGTAAATCTTTCTTTAAATCATTATCTCAACACCTATAAATATGTTCTCTATGCAGCTTAAAAGAGCAGATATAAATATCTTAGGGGAAAACACATCAAAGCTTCAATTCTGCAGGCATGTAGTCTGAAGCTAGTGGCTAATTGTTATTTCTGATTCTCATAAACACATTATAGGAAAGAAAGAAAACAGAATCTACTCTGGCTAAAAATAACTTAAAATTTGGATCAATTTTGTTACGATTAGTAATTTTAGAAAAACCATCTTGGCTAGTAAGATTTTTTTAGTCAGATTTCATTTTAATTTTTTTAATGATACAAGAATAACGAAAATCTCTACAGAGCGTCATGTTAAATCAACAAAAACTTTTTGTTGTTTGTAGTGAAAGCAGAATAAAGTAAACTACAAGCAGGGAAAACCTTTTTAAACCGACTAAATGGCAAGACGGAGGTCAGACAGCCAAGCAGGTCAAGAAAGCCCTTCGGCCCGATTTGGGGGTCATTTTCCCTTCTGGTCCTGATTGGTTCCCCGATAAATTCCACATTAGCTCCTCCCTTCAGCTGGAGCAGAAACACTTGAACTGCCTTCTATCTCAACAAAAGTTTAGTTTGCTGATTGGGCATGAAACAAAGGGAAAACAGCAGGGTACAATTTATAAGGGGGCAGGGAAGGCTGACATGCTATTGTGCTCTAGAGGTATCCACAAGCTGTTAATTCTATTTTAACATTGTTAATAAGACTGTTAACACATCAGACTTTGTTTAGAGACCCTGAAAACATCAACAAACTATTAAAAGACCCACCTGAAATAAAATAGAATCCTTGTTGGTAGCATCAAAAGATTCACGTAAGTCATATTATTTTTTTCTACCTCCTAAAGTTGAGAGAAAGTCCACTAAAGCCATAAAATTTGTGCACTAGGCACAATTCTTCAATTTAGCATATCTTAAAATACTCTCCTTATCATACTTATTAGATCAGATCAACTATTGGTCTTCTAAAAGGAGATTCATTTTTTAAAACAAGGAAGTAAGCTAATGACTTTCCATTCTCATATAGGAAAAGGTAAAGCAGGAAAAAAAAATCAAAGACATAAATGTGCAGGTTTAATCAGACTGGAATGTTTTAAATGAATAATTGGGTCTGACAGATTTATTGCAGTTAATTTTGCAGCAGAATGGAAAAATGTTTCGATCTCAGTCTTTAAAGTATTAGGAAAACAATTAATCTATTACATAACGGAAATTCTTGCATTACACCCTCACATTCAATTAAGAAAATGCCAAATTATTTCATGAAATAGTAAAAAGTCAAACTCATGTTTTAAGAAAAATACGTTTTTCAGAATCATTATTTTAGAGATGATTGTGAAAAGTGCCACATCCTCTGAAGGTAGTTTTAGTTTTTTTTTGGTTAGTTACTCTTATTTTAAGAAACTAAAGCTATTCAGAGCAAAAAGCATTTTCCATACTAAGAATTTGGGGACAAATAATGGAATAATAAACATAAAACAATCAAATAAATTTGAGAGAAGAAAATATTTCCATTTCCATTTTAAAGAAATGTATATAATTAGATTTTTATGATAAACTGATTTATTCATATTTCATTGGTTAATTTTCTACCAAAAGATTTGAAATGGGCTAAAATTGAACTGCTTGCATCTTGAGTTTTGGAAAAAAAAATAAACCAAATTCTTTTACAAAGAACTTAATAAGAATATTAAAAAAAAAATCTTTCAAACATTATATGTCTCTGGAACCTGTCTGAAAATGTGAAGGATTTTAAATATATTTTAAGCTATTTGTTTTTTAGTATCTAACAATACAAATCTGTAAATATTAATGATAAATAGCCCATAGTTTAAAAAATACAAATTTGAGACATTACTCTACATAAAAAAGAATTAAAATCTAATCAAACTCTTGAAAGGGAATGAATCTCTTTCATTGTTGCAAGGCTACAAATATTTCTGAAGAATATTTGGTTATTTTCACTCCTTTGGAACTCAATGTTCCTTGAATGAAGGAATAGTGAATATAATGAATATAAAGAATTCCCCTACAAGATAACACTTGTTATCGCAGGAATGTAAAATTATGATTAGTGAAAATAAGTGAATATAACAATTTAAAGTCACCATCTCAACAGGTCAGAGGACCAACAAGACATTCTATGGCTGCTACTGGGCAACAGAGATTTGGTGTAATGCAGTTTGTGAGAGTATCCACCAATATATTTTTTTAATGGAAATTGAGGCAGTAACCATGAATGATGGCTCTAAGAGGAATAATATTTGGATACCACTGTTCAATTTGTGTTCCCCAGTACAATGTGGTGTTGTTTCCCTGGCTTCCTCCAATCTCTTCTGTTTTAGATATAACATTTCAGCCCACGTTGTCCAGTTGCCATAACAACTTCATAAATTTGTTCTCTAATGTCCTTTTTAATCACATCATTTTTAAATTTGAGGGTTGGATGAGTCAGTATAGTATCTTAATTTATTCTGTTCACACCTTGCTCTTGAGGAGGGCTAGATATTTCTTTCTGTTTCCCTAAGAAGCTCACAATCTGAAAATAATGTAACCTCCTCCTTTCTCCCAACAGATGAAATAAATGTTTTAAATATCATATTTTATGAATTTGTGATCAGATTTTTAAGAAATAAGTGACATGTAATGCCCAGAAAGAACTTTAGGGCTTATAAAAGGAAAAGATAGTGTTTCATGTTGTCTTGTATGTGCTATGAAGTCAAGTTTTATATATATACTAGAAAGTCACAAAACAGTCCACTTTATTTTAAGACTTCTAATATTTACACTATTAAGAGCATCTTTGCTACTCTTAGCCTTTAAATTTCTATACAATTTTTATAGTTATTACTATGGACACACCTTATATTCATTTTCCATAAACTCAAAGATGTCTTAAGATGCAATAGTTTCAACTGTTCACATTAAGTTTAAAGAGCATTCAAGATTGTATAGGATTATCATACCCTTAAAGGAAAAAATAGAGAGAAACACTGGACTCCAATACGTGAATTATATTACTTTGGCCAATATCAACAGTCAAACAATGGAAACAGGACATCTTTAACAAGTAGAGAGGAGAGTGGTGGCAAAAACAAATTAAGCTATGATTTTAGCATATTTACTGAAATCAAAGCTATATTCTTCCAAATTTTTTGAAATGCAGAGGTAAGAATACAAAGTCTTAAAATTATTTTCAAAGTTTCAATTTTCTATGAATATACTTCAAATAAAAAAGATGTGAACAGACTTTACAAAATGAACATTCAAAAATATATGTTAAAATCAAGAAAATTAAGGATTATGGATACCTTTGGGTAATTAATAATCCTAGGAGGGTTTCTTCCCCGCCCCCCCCCTTCCCCGCCTAAAAGTGGTATTAGCTTTTAATGATCCGTTCTTTAACCAAGAAAAAGCAAGGGAAAGCTGTTGATAGCTCCATCTAATGATAGCTAGTTACAATGCAGGATTAGCATTATTCACTTAGCTGCAAAGTGTGAATAATATTTGTTATTTTTAGTAAAGATTATTAGAGCAAATGTTATATGAAGAGTTATCTAGACCTTTTACTTTAAAAAAAACCCCACCTATATATGTCTTTAGTTCTCTGCCATTGGGAGAAAAACTCACACAACTCTTTTTAAATTATGTAAAAAGTGAAGAGAGGATAGAATTCTTTACCCTTGAATATTAAATTAGGAAACAGCAGCATCAAAGGCAGGCTTGATCTGTTTTGCCTGAAAAATTAATAGGTTTTACAAAGTTCTCTACAATATATTCTGGGCATGAAAAATAGAGACTCTGGTGACACCAACAGTCCTGGGAATAAAATGCAGTTGTAGTCTGAATTTAGAGGATTTAGAAACTGCTCATTCCATACACTCCCCCCATATTCTATTTTGTGTATATAAACATATATATAAATATATTTGTAAGTCTATATACACTATATATCATATATATGTTTATACTATATATAGTATGAGACATAGAGTATATGTACAAATACGTAGAGTATATGCATAAATGTATATATGTATATATATATATGTGTGTGTGTGTATAAATAGTATAGAGTATATGGATATCTGTATATTTATGTGCATATATGTATATATATATACACATACATATGGTATATATGTAGTTAAATCAAAATAGATTCTGATGTACTACTGTAAAAGGACTTTTTTTCCTGTCCCTTATCACCTCCTTTTAAAAATTCTGCATCCTTATTTTTCTCCCTTGTCCACTTTCCATTTCACCCCCACCAGCTGCCTATCGGGAGGGAGGGGATGGATGCTTGTTGCAGTGGAGGGCCTGGATGGTGTAGTCCTGGCTAGCCTAATGCTAACTCTACTGTTTCAAAGAGCACAAAGTTGAAAGGATGGGGAGGAGGATTGTGAGGGGGAAGAGGAGGGAAGGAGAGGAAAGACATCAATTCAGCATTCCTCAGTGGCTTCAGATCTTTACAGTTGTTTTTTTTCCCTCTTCCCTCCTGGAAGGGTGAGGAGGGAACGATGACTTCAAAGAGAAAACTTTCTGCTTGGTGCACAGACGGGAGCTGTGATCCCACTCATGCTTTTATCATCAGGGTGATTAACACTCCTGATCATCATTATTATTGGTAATAATAAAACTATTTCTCTTTTTAAAAAAATAAACAACAACCCAAACAACTTTTCATCCTTTTAGGCAGCTTGCTAATGAAGCTGTTAGTATTACTGGAGAGAATCAGTTGGCAGTATGTGGGGAGGGAGGTGTTAGTCCAACAGCATCTCCCCTTCCATTTGCTTCTCTCAGTACAAAGTGAAGAATACCTCTGGCAGGGAGATGACATGAAGGCAGCCTTTTGCTTTCTCTAATCACACTTCTAGCTCTTCCTCACCACTTCTCCATCTACAACATCCCTATACTCTAGTCCTGAATGTTTAGGCTTGGGGGGTGTATTGGGAGGAAAGCCAACGGGAAGGGGAGGGGCCTAGGCAGTGATATTGCCAATTCAATACTAGGAAATTGTATGGGACAGGATAAGGCAGGCATACAGGCTTGGGTCCTGTGTCTGGAATTTCGGAAGGAAATAAAGGGATGCAAGGCAAATGCCTCCTTATGGTCCCGTCCGAATAGGCTTTATGTTAATTGGGGAAATGCCGAAAAAGAAAAGCACTACATTGAACTGGCACTCACAGTTAAAAGATGATAGGAGGTTAGTTAGGCACAGCAAAGTAGATGTTTTCTGAGTACTTAGGGATCCTTTGGGATATGATTTGCAATGCAAAGGAAATATGATACTGGTTTTTAAAAAATGGTTTCTGGTTTTAGTGAGAAGCATTATCAAAACTTTTTTTTTCTAGGATTTAGATTTCCCCCTCCCAAGATGAATTGTAGTTTTCTGAGGCACTCCCCTACGAAAACCTTCCTTTCCCATTCTGCTGCTGAACAAAGTAAATTACTCCCCATATGCCAAAGTATTTCATTAGTTCTTTATGAGAAAGGAAATAAGAAAGAGAAGCATGTGTTTTAATTTCTAAAAAGGTCAGAATCTGAATTTTTAGAACACCATCTTTACTAAACAATGGTATAAAGACCGGGGGACTTTTTCAAAAGACATATCAAAAGACAATCTAGTATAGAATTTAAACATTAGCAGCGAACCTGACACAGCAAAACCATTGTATTTTTCACAAGTTTTGTTTTTGCTATGTACAGCTGTGTTTTCACAGATGCAAAGCCATGTGTCTCCACCAAAAGGTCTAGTCTTCCCTTCAGATGTGAATGCAGATCAAAGGTTCAAACACAGAAATACAAGATCCTTTTCCCTTTGGAACATGTTTTTATTTTTCTGCAGTGGCTGCAAACCAGAATTTCCATCTGTTGTCCTTATGCAGCGTACAGGTTAACCTTAACAGTAGGGTTTGCAGCGCTGTTATCTCAGCTAAGAAGGGTATAGATGAATCGAGTTTGCATGTATTCTTTGAATATCTCCCCAAGATATCCAAGAAGCAAAATCAACATTGCATTAGACAGCATCCACATTATGTACAAATCACTCATTGTTATATATTAATCTATGTGTTTGTTCTTTGGTATAATGGGCCAAATTTAAAATTTAATAAACAGTTCTGTTTTGTGCAATATGTTAAAAAACGCAATATAAATTGTTGGTAGTATTTCTATCTAACAACATATAATAAACAAGACATTGCATGTTTCTATATCAAATTAAAGTTATCACAAAATATGAAATCATTTGATAAAAACCAATTATAAAATGATTATAGAAATTGAATATGAATAGTCTATGGATATACCCTTTCTGAAAGGAAATATTTTAATCTATCTTTAAAAACTATCTTGAAAAATCTAATTAATCTTTAGTTTTTTGTTCCCTATTCTCACCCTTATTCCCCCAACACCCTTTCTCTTTATTAAACACTGTCTCAGAATGGTTGAAGAAAGAAGCAGGATGGTTTTTTATCACTTACTCTACAAAATGGATAAACTGCCATGTAAACATTTGCTTTTGTTAATGGTGAAAGAATGTTACAATAAAGGAAGAGAGAATTTGAATATATTTTTGAAAGTGTATCCCTTAAGATCACTACATTTTCTTCTAAAAATCTGTGTAGTTAACATTACTGACACACACACATACGTGTATATATATGTATATATATATTTCAAAGCATCAAAGCTTTGGCTGAAATCCTCTGAAATTTTACAAAGACAGCACATACAGGTCAGACAAAATGTTAATATGTGAGTGCCATCTAGTGGTTATCTACAATGGCGACGTAAACACAATTTCTGGAAAATAGAAGCTTTCAAATAAATTGCTGCTTCCCACCTCGAGTGGGTAAGATTGGCAGTTCTGCCTAAATAGTCAAGGACAATGAAAATATGTCTAATGAAAAATAAATAAATTAAAGATTCCTGGATCCTAAGGATGGTTAGTTTAAAGCTGTTTCCAACCGACAATCTCTGCTTTAGAGCAAGCCAATGGAAGAAGAGAGAAAAAGAAATTATAGCAGCGATATGGAAGGTCAGCACCAAAGGTCTCAACCCAGCCATGTGGATTACATGTTTGGAAAAGTTGTTTGGGTTGTTGTTTATTTTTTTTTAAAAGAGAAATAGTTATATGTTCTGGGTGTCCCAAAATTTCATTAAATTAAGTCACAGATTAAATGAGGAGGGAACTTGGACTCTAGATATTCCTGATCCTTGAAATCAAGCTCTATAAACTAACCACTTGTGTCATGATACCAGACGGTCCCAGAAAGGAGCTATAAAAAGTGAGGGGAGTTGTCAAACCAAGCTGCAATCATATGCTGCACTGAAGAGCTTCAGGCACAATAATTACTCAATAAAGGTATTGGTCTGAACCAACAATAAGTAACACTGTGGAAGACAGAAAACAAGATCAGTTTTGTGTATATATATATATATATATATATATATATATATATATATTCATCAAAATTCTACAATTCTACAAAATATAAGTTGAAATTCTTGAACCATGAAGTAAACATTTTACACACGAATTCCTTCATTATTGGTGAACTACAAAATAAATTCCAGAGAAAGGTTCCTACCTTTAGTGTTTGGTTTTCCTGACTCATTTCCTACAACAAAGAAATTGCTTCCCAACATATTTATATCTATATTTCGAAAACTTTGAGAAAATGAAGGAATAAAGAAAGGGAAATTAAGGAAGCTATAATGCCACTGGTGATTGTGGCTCTACTTTCATAATGAGTGGTATGTATTATACAAATGTAAAAAAAAAAAAAACTAAACGTTTAATGTCACTTACATCATATTCAACAGCTCTTTGGAGATAAAACCTGTCAATTGTTCCTTTAGATGCTACAGCTACCACTACTGAAAGGAAATCCAGAAAAAAATACCCATTTTTTGCCACCAAGTTTCTTAGCATTGTCAAATGATTCAATATCATAAATTAATATGATTTCATCAGTGGTACTGATATTAAATAAAAGGCATAAACATTTCATTTGCTGAAACACCTTAAGGACCATTTTCTTCCAATTTACAGTTGAAATCTTCCATTTGTGTTGTCTTACCTATTAGAATGTGGGCTCCTAAAGAGAAGGAACTGTCTTACTTTACTATTTGTACCTACAATGTTGAGCACAGTGCTTTGCACACGAAAAGCTCTTAACTAATGCTTTATGCATTTATGCTAACTACTGCAAAAATTCAGCACTCCCTTCAAATTGCCTCCAAAAAATTTGGGAGTTAAACTTCTATAGGCTTGGAGACTACAAAGAAGATTTGGTCATTTGAAGTAATACAAGTCCATTTCTTTCCTTGTTCTATTTTTTGTGACAGTAATAGATTAGGTAAGACTTAAAGAATAGTAGTTTAGTTCATTTATGAGACAGTTCAACTCTATTACTTTCATTGCTCTAAAAAAATTCTCTTCTGTTAGAGGCTTTGTCATCTCCTTAATTCTCTTATAACATAACACTGCTGAAAAAAAAATATGTAGTCACCCATCCCTAAATGTGGGGTAACTTTTTTGGGTGGTTTTTCTTAAAGGCGGTATTTGGTGGTTGGTAGAGGAGTTGGAGAATGCTGAGTGGGGTGGAAATGGAAGAAAGAAGGATGCCCACCTAACTACTAAGTTGCATAGGACTATCCTTGTCTGTGAAAACATTGACTTGATGGTCATGAGGAAGGAGATGAAAGTAATAGTGATGATGATGCTATGACCAAAAGGAACAAGTAAATTAATCTAAGCTATTAGTTTAGTGTAAGATTATCAGAGTAGGGCTCCAGAGAATTGCAAAAAAGTCTTCCTAGTCAAATATATCTTTCAAGAATTCTCAAGAATGCTAAGAGTAAGGAAGGAAGAAAAAAGAGAGAAATAATGGGAAGTCAATGACAAAGAAAATAATATCAAAGATAATCTACCACGTAATACTTTGTGCTTTGTATTTCCCATTAATTCTATTCATATCTTTGTTTTTCCATTTGTTATATATGAAATCGTTCTGCCTTTGAGGTCCTTGGGCTCAATAGTTGGATCTCTGAATCAAAGGGAATGATCTAACCCTATTCTTCAAACACTACTTTTACCACAGCACTTCCTTCTTTATAAAGTACTTAGTGGCTTCCCAGTGCTTACAAAATGAAGTCCAAACTTCATCTTAGCACTCCAGGCTTTCTACAGTCTGTTCCTAAGTCAAATCAAGCATCTATTAAGTCCCTCCCATGTGTCATGCACTATACTAGGCACTGATTAACCTACTTGAGAAGCAGTACACTCTAGCGGTCAGGGAGATCTGTTTTTAAATGCTACCACAGAAACCTATTTGGTGATGCGATCCTGACAAATCACTTAATATCTGTAGGTCTTCTTTTCCTTATCTGTAAAATGATATAATGGCTCTTTTCCAACTCTAAATTTATGATCCGACTTTTTTCATATTTTATTTCACTACTTCCTTACACAAACTATGCATTTATCAAACTGTATTCTGATTTTAAAAGTCCTTTCTTTTCCAGTGATGCAGTAGCCACTGTCTAGTTCCCCCAAGGAACAGCCCTATATAAGAATCCACACATAGATGTGGTGAGAGGTTATATTTGAGTAATACCTAAAAGATAGACATTCAACAGATAGTCTCTCAAAATGTCACCCAAAATGTCAGGGGGACAGGAACCAGAGACAGTGATTGTGGCCACTCCAATAGACAGGATTCATGATAATACAAAAACTAAGGAAGTTAGGAAGGCTTCAGAAACTTATTAGGTATGTGACCCTGTGCAAGTCATTTAACTCTGCCTCAGTTTCCTGATCTGTAAAATAAGCCAAAGAAGGAAATGGCATTTATCTTTGCCAAGAAAACCCCAAATGGGATTGCAAAAGAGTTGAACACAACTGAACAATAACATGGTTTCTGTGTCCCTAAATGGGATTGTGTGACAAAAAACAGTGTTGGACCAATTCTGGTGCAGATATTCCCTTTCACACTTCACCTGCAACTTTGGAATTTAGGATTTACTCGAAAACATGTGGTGTGAACTTTTAACAATGGTAAGGATGAGAGCAAAAGATCAGTTCTTGTCCTTTTCGATCTTTTAACCATAAACCCTCAGTGGGATGGAATCTCATTTTCCCACTGACAATAAAATGTTGTGATTAGGGCTGAGAGACTAGTTTAGCTTATATCAGGTCTCCAACAATCTTTCAAAGTCAATAATGACACTTCTTTCCTTTTCTTCTCTTCCTTCCCAACAGGTACTACCTTCCTTACAAAAATTCACATAGCTCTCTGAAACTGAACATTTTGGAGATGTGTTATTTAATCATCTGAAAAGTGACATATTCTTTCAGAAAAAGTGTCTGGAGCTAAGTCCTATATTGCAAAAAGGAGGTTCCAAATAACTAAAATACTGCTAAAACTAGTTCCAGCCTATTGCTGTCTTAAGCCCAAACAACAAAGAAGAGATATTATTAGTACAACAGTGAATGCAAATGGAAAACTGAATTAAATTATGGTATTTTTTAATACACTACTTAGTGCCTAGAAAAGAGACAGACTGTGCAGCATCTGTGCTAGAGGGGACGTGTAACCAATAAATAACTGCCATTTTTTACTATACATAAGCAAAAAAAATAGTCTATCAAAAGCCAAATGCATTTGATGCCCCAAAACTATTTGTGTTTCAATTTGGATATTTTGATTCAATTTGAAGTTTATGCCTCCAGCATACTATATGCTTATACTATTAACCTATAATCCTAAATTTCCTCTAATCACCAGACTTGAAGGAGCAAAAATAAAGAAGTTTAAGTGACAGCTTAAAATATTAATAAAGCCTATAACCACACACATGTAAAACAGATTCATTTCAAAGTGTACTGATTCATGATTTGGGGTACAAAGCTGAGTAATACACAAAGCTAGCTTGAATAAAATGCACCTTTTTTTTTTATAAATGAAAGAAGCTAGATTGCTGAGTTTACCAACAAGGCAAAATGGGCTAACTTTCTAGCGTCAGTGGCTAAAAGTAATAAGATATGCAAGGTTTTGTTTTGTTTTGTTTTGTTTTGTTTTCCCACTGAATTAATTTAACCAGAACATTAAGACATGTTCAAAGAGAGCCCTGCTTCTTCTCATAGTATTAGCAAACATTTTTCTTTAATAAAGTTTAGACTAAGAAAGATTTCTCAGACTTTTGGCACACTTAGCCTTCTTACCTATCTACAAACCCATCACCAGTACAGTAAGACAAAGCTCCCAGGAGGCACACATGTAGATTCTCTCATCAGATCATTCCCCTCACATACTGAGAATAGGAAGCCTGGCCCTCAAACAAGACTTGTCAGTAGTGTTGTTTTGGAATTCAAAGAATAATTAATCCTTAATCTCATTGTTTCTAAAAGCCTATATACACATCTTTATATAAAAATTGGGAGGAAAAAAAATCCAGGGCTTTTAGAAAGGCTGATATGTATGCAAAGCATTCTGAACAGTCAATTACTTTCAGATTTTTTTGTCCCAGGACTTTAAAAGTTAAAGGCATAGCTCTGCCAATTGTGATATGCCCTCTCCAGCAGAGACCACCCACAACTACTGATTTTCCATCTGGTGAACAAAACAGACATCTCCCTAATTATTTTTAAAAAGGAATTTTTTCCCCCTAACATACTTTCTTTATTTGTCTGTGACCTGGAACTTAATGAAAAACCTGGTAGATGCCAACTTCATTTCTTGTAATGAAACATCCCATTTTTACCATTTTAACTGGATTTGTTTAAAAGCTGTGAGATAGAAATTATTACTCCCACGGCTCCCTAACAAACTAAACCACCCAAGACAATTCTGACGAGTGACTATTTTCTTCTGAAATACCCGGCACATCTTGTTTAAATATTAACCACTGAAGTTTTCTCTTACTACCAAGCAGGAGGGAAAATGATTTTCAGTCTCTTCAACTGGGCATCCATACTGCCAATGTCAAAATCTATGGCTTTTTCCAACAAGATGGCCACCACTGCCAACAGTATGCTCAGAAATGCCAACTGTAATTAAAATCTGGCACCTTTCATGCACCAAATTTGCTTCTAATATCTTCTCGCTGAAATGTGTCTCAGCTTACATGGGACATGAGATGCTTCTTGACCCCTGAACTTCTGAAAAGCAACCCAAGTAGAGAAATTGATGGCTGTTATCCTGAAAAATGAAATTTTAACATCTTAACTATCATTACGTTATCCCTGCTTTCTTCCCTCCCGTTGTTTTTTTTTTTTTTTTTTTTGTAGTTTAATGAGCCCCAAGAGAATCTGTACATATTCTCTTCACATAATCCCTTCAATTTTGCTTCTATAAATCTTTGTAAGATGCATGCAAAATTAAATTCCACCAATATGTTTAAGCTAGTGATGTGGCAATGACTAAATTATATAGAATTATTGAGAAAGTAGAGTCAAACTTATGATATTTAGCATCTCTGGCAGAGGTTCACAGAGACTGAAGCTATAAAGCAATTGTTCATTGATCACCATTTCAACTATTTCCCATGTTATATCCTACATTATGAGATCATAGTGCTCAAGCTAGAAGGGGACTGATTATTCTACCCCTTCATTTTGGGTTTTTTGTTTTGCATATTGTCTCCCTCACTAGACTGTGAAAACAGGAATTGTGTTTTGCCTTTCTTTTTATCCCTGGCAATTAGCACAGGATCTGATACATTATGTGTTTATCTGATGTGCTGAACAAATACTTACTGACTGACTGACTGCTATTGATAATTATATTGAGGATTAAGTTTGCAGAAAAATGGGAATGGTAAATGAATTCTGGTTTTGTCATTGATGCCAGTGATGCCATTGGTTTTGCCTGGAGAATAGATGATGACAACAGGGATGAGAAAAGGCACATAAGTTGCATGGGTATACAGATATCTCTGTGGCAGAGGAAATCAAAGCCCCAAACACACTGAGAACAAGGATAGTAGAGTCAAGATGCTTGCATTTGATGGCATTGAATGACTGTCTTCCATCAACTTGGACCTACTTTAAAAAAAAGACCTTCTATTTAGATTGAAGCTGGTATAATTGTATTTCATGATAATTCTATCTCATACTATAAAATAGCGAAACAGTTCCAGGAAGTCTTGCTTCACTTGTCCTTGAGGAAGCCATAAAATTCTTAAAGGAAAAAAAAAACTTTTATTTCATTTTTAGAAGGAATGTTTTCCCAGCCTCTCATTTGAGCTATTCAACAAGCATTCTGGACTCCATCTTGAAATATGCAATGAGCTGTACATAACAGACTTCATCTCAGATGATTAGACTTCTTGTTAAATGATTGTCTTCCTCCTTTTCCTTTTTCTCCTCCTCCTGCTCTTTCTTAAAGATGTCAAAGGTACCTATATATAAAGGTATGATAAAATATGCACTGGATATGGAGCCACAAGACTCAGAATTAAATACTAGTTTTTTTATTGCCTGTGTGACCTTTGGTGTTATTTGTAAGAATCTGAGCCTCAGTTCCCTTTTCTGGAAAATTAAGGGGTTGGATCTGATAAACCCTAAGTTTTCTTCTAGTTTTAGATCTATCATTGTATTATAACAATTATAGAGAAAATATAGTAAGCATCTCTGACGTTTAAGTTCACCAGAGAAAGCCTTTGATGAAGCCTACATGCCCACAATCATTTTAAGAATAAAAGTAGCTAGTTTTAGCATGCCCTACATATCAGCTGTTCCATATCAGCTAGAATAGATCAATCCTTAACTGAAACCTTTCTGCATTTAGTGTGCAGGAATTTTCTGCTCTACAACAGCAGACATTATGTCTGCCCACATTTCTCTGCACCTTCTATTTATTCCTCTGGGTAAATTTTGTTTTTCTAATGCCTTGTTTTTTAATGTTTCCCCCTCAAGAATAAAGACTGTGTATAGACCCACACAAAGACAAATACACTTAAAATATCAATTGTTTGTACTGTTAAATAATTTAGAGAGATATAGGTAGTCTCCAATTCAGGAAAGAGTTAAGTTCATTTATGAATATTAGCAATAATAAGTATGCTGATAATAACTAGCACTTATATAGTATCCACTATGTTTCAATCACTCACGATTCTAGGAGGGAAGTGCTATTCTTATCCTCATTTTGCAGTTGAGGCAAAGGTTAAATGACTTGCCCAGAGCTACACAGTTCATTAGGTATTTGAATTTGAATTCAAGTCTTTCTGATTCAAGGTCCAGACCTCTGTCAACTGTACCACCAAGCCTTTTCACTTACAAGTGAACAAACTGTGGACAAATATTATAAAATGATGAATACATTCCCAGGCTATTCCACAAAAGACCTATCCAACTTGTAAAGTATTTAAATTATAGTACTAATAGCATAATTTAGGGATACCTAATCAAAATGACAACTTTTTGTTTACTTTAATTACAACTAGGGACTCAAAGGGAAAATAGTGTCTCTTCATCTCAAAGGCATCAGGAAGAAAAGAGATGAAGCTGAAAGAGAGATAGAGGAGAAGGAGGAAGAAAAAGAAGAAAGAGAAGGAAAAGGAAGAGGAGGAGGACGAAAAGAAAGAGGATGAGGATGAGGAGGACAAGGAGAAAAAGGAAGACAAAGAGAAAAAGGAGAAGGAGGAGAAAAAGGAGGAAGAGAAGGAGGAAAAGGAAAAGGAAGAAGAGAAGAAGAAAAAGAAGAAAGAAGAGGAGGAGCTAACATTTATATAGTATGTTAACTTTAGTGAAACACTTTACATTTATTATTTCATTCAACCCTGTGAGGCAAGTGCTAAAATTATCTCTATTATACAAATGAAGAAACTGTTGTTGAGAGGTTCACTACTAGCCCAGGATCACACAGTGAGTCAAATATCTAAGACAAAGCTTGAATTCAGGTTTTCTTGAATTCAAATGCAGCATTCTATCGGCAGTGCTACCCAACTGACTTTTTAAATATAAAACATTAGTCATTTTGTACAAGACAACTCATATAAAAGAAAAAAATTAAACAAAAAAGTGAAAAATAGCATGCTTCAGTTTGTATTCAGTCTTTCTTTGGAGGCAGAGAGTATGTTTCATCAGTCTTTTAGGATTGTCTTGGATCACTGCATTGCTGAGAATAGCTAAGTCATTCACAGTTCTTCACTGTACAATATTGCTTATATGAAGGAGTTCCTGAGGACATACTAACAGCAAATAAAATGAATGTAACTGCTTTCTTCCAAGACACCATCTGACTAAATTAGTGATTTCATTGGTGGGGGAACCTCCTTCTACCAGTATACCTACACTGCAAGTCAACATTTCAGACAATTTTCTGGGAAGTCATACAGCCATTACATATCAGAGAGTGGACTTCACCCTAGGTCTTCCTACTTGACTCAAAGATCTTATCATTATGTCCCTGGAATAAGCTTACTGTGGTATAGACCAACTAACCAAATTACAGTACATGGGGGCTGAGAGATGATCAACACTCAACTCAAGCACACACACTTTTTCTTTATTCTAAAGTTGCTAGTGTTCTCCTCTCCCTCCTAAAATTACCAAATTTCCTTTATAAATTTTTATGTGACAGTATAAGTATATATTCTCTCCTTCAACTGAACGTAAACTTCTTAAGGACAGAGACTCTTTTATATTTTGATTCTGTTTTTGTCTTATTTAATTTTTGATTTTGTATCCCAAGTGCCTACCACAAATTAAATGCTTAATAAATGAATGATTGTTCCCTTAAGTATAAGCCATACAAGAGAAGCACTCTCCAAGAGCTTAGTGTTCAGTACACAGAAGGCACTTAGTAGACATTTTTTGAAATGAATGAATTAAATTGAAATGTTGGATAAGAATACAAATTAACATCCATTCAGAAAAGTTGTTGAAAAAGCCCATTTCATCAAAGCATGATGTTTATTGATTAATTAGAAGCAGAAGCTGAGTAGCTACATTCAGGTGGATAGCAAGAGTATTAACAGGACTAGGATGATTTAAAGATAAGTCAGACTTCAAAAAGAGCCAGAAAAAAAATATATACAGAGTTCAAAGCTATCAGCAAAAGAATCATTTGCCATGTCTTTTAGCAAGAGACCATGCTAGGACTAGGGTGATTAGTTAGAAGTTAGTTTAGGGGCAATTATAAAATCATCAGTGAAGCAAGAAAAGCTATCTGCCTATTCAAGGTTATAGACATGGGTATGCTCCTTTAGTAAAAATCTTGCTTCTCATATCCAAATGACAAATGCAAACCAACTCTAGCTAGTGGTCACCAAAAATCATCCACATTCAGCAACTATCATTTATAAATGTGAGGGAGGGAGGGAGATCTTAGCCTCAGTATTCTTCCACAGTAGAATGGAGGCACTTTGAGGGCAGGTATTATTTTCCATTTCTGTGTTTGTATTCTGAATAAGATAGGTTATCTTTTGCATAATTGGACCTTAATGAATGTATGTTAAAATAAACTAAAAAGGCAAATATCCATTGTTTCCTAATTTCTAATAATAATAGCGGACTCAAAATGCTAAGTGGTACAGTGGATGAAGTGCTAGATTGAAGTCAAGAAGACTCCTTTTTTCTGAGTTCAAATCCATCCTCAGACACTTTCTGACTATGTGATTCTACACAAATCAGCTAACCCTATATGCCTCAGTTTTCTTATCTGTAAAATGATCTAGAAAAAGATATATCTGTTTAACAGATATTGGATTACTTGCCATCTAAGGGAGGGGGTGGGGGAAAAATGAGGGGAATTGGAACACAATTTTGCAACGGCCAATGTTGAAAAATTATCCTTGTATATGTTTTGAAAATAAAAAGCTTCAATAAAAAGCCAAAAAAAAATCAAGTGCATCAATATTCAAAAAAAAAAAAAAAGATATGGTAAATCATTTCAGTATCTCTGTTAAGAAGATCCCAAAAAGGGTCAAGAAGAGTCACACAATATTGAAATCAACTTAACAACAACAAACAACACACATTGATTGCCATTTTCTCTGGATAAAGGTCAAAGTTAGTAGTGAGGAAGGATAGCTTGTACCAGTTCTCTGTTGAGAAAAAATCTAAAGATTACTAGCACAATCTTCTAGGTTTCTGGGTGGCTTTTCCACCATGCTACCTTTCACTAAAAATTTAATAATAGAAATTGTTGGTTTAAAATATACATATATATGTATATATATATACATCTACACATATATGACAGAATCAGAATTCTCATCATTCTTCTTTAAAGGAAAATGTACTAGTCTTGATTATAACCTACTTTGTCTTTAACTTCATATTTTAAAAAAATATATATGTATATTTATGTGCATAATGTGTATATGGTAATCTATTAGTGTGTTCATATATATGTGTATGTTTTGCTTAAAAAGATATATACATATAATCACATGTACTTATATACATAATATATTTATATGTAATAAATATTTACATATTTTAATGACAACATAAAAGGAAGACAAGTAAACATCATTTAGACTTCAAAATTAATTCATTTGATATTTCTATTTTAAGGGAAAAAGAAAAATTATTTTTAAAAAATTTTGCATAAGATGTATAGAAAGGAAATGTGCATGGCTGCACAGTCTTCTTCTGTGATCATTTCATTCTTTTCTCCCCTCAGGATGTAATGAGTGGCATTTCATGTTTTTAAAATTACCCAACCCTGCATTATTTGCGGTCCTAATAGCTACAATGACATGTTATTGAAGGCTCTGAAGAAGTATCCTGGAAAAAAAATTTCTAATAGCTTCTAGAGGCCAATTCCTATAGAACACACATACACACACAGAGACATGCACACACACACACACACACACGACACGTGCACCAAGAAAAAATGCAGACATTGAATCATTTTTTTAAAAAATCTTCATGCCCCATGATAAGCACATAATACAATAAATGTTGGAAATTTTTAAAAAAAATGAATTATGATTAACTGCAGGCCTTTTGACAGAAGCCCTGCTTATAGCAAGACAAGTTCTTATTAATATTATTAATATGGAATGACAAGTTTGGGTCCTTATCTCCCCAATATGTATGTATGGCTAAATACCTCTTATCTATCTATCTATTCTGTTTATCTTTCTGTCTGTCTGTCTATCTATCTACCTGTCTATCTATCTATCTATCTGTCTGTCTCTCTGTCTGTCTAACTCTCTACCTGTCTATCTACCTGTCTGTCTGTCTATCTTTTTATCTGTCTGTCTGTCTGTCTGCCTCAAGAGCAGTAAGGTCCTTCAGGCTTTCAGTAAATAGGGGAAGGTGAGTAGTGAGGGAAAGGGAAAAAGGGTTACTGCCCTTAAGTTATCAGTTCCAGGCCTTGGCTTTCTAATTGATAACTGCAGGGCTACTTTCATCACTTGTCAACTTCAAGCCCAAACTCAATTTTTTTCTTTTAGATGCCACATCTGTACCACAACGGTGTTTCTGACACATTGCAGAATGCACTTACTACTTACTAGGAAGTAACTTAGCTTACCTAAGGAACAGGAGAGGGGAAACCTGCTAAATGTGTGTGTGTTTGTGTGTGTGTGTGTGTGTGTGTGTGTATTTGTGTTTTACATCTATCAATTACTCAAAAGAACTGCTAAGAAGAAAAAAAATCAGATTTTGTTTCCAGTATGGCATGGTTGATATCCTTACACTGGTCTTAACACTTACTCAAACTATTTTAATTAATCAATTACAGACAAATAAAACACAAGCATTTGGTACAGTTTTAAAATGGTTTAATATTTAAATACTAATGACTTAGGAAGTAAATTTAATATCTACATAATTTTTTTAGAAAATATGCTAAAATAAAGTTTATTTCAATCTAAGTGACTTAAACTAGAATCAGAATTAAAAAGAAATAGCTAAATGTAAAACTTTGTCCTTCCATTGGATCTATTTATGTGCAAAATACATCATAGGAATTTAAGTAGGAAGATATTTTGAGATTCTGTACTTTTAAAGATCTTTAATTTTCATTGGTGTGACCATCACCTCTTGTTCTTCCTTCTCTCCTCCTCCTCACCGTGGGCTATGGTCCTCTTTGGGGACAAAGGACAAACAACAACCAGACTTCTATGACATGGTAAATGGCTTTTGAAAGTCACTGAGGTTGAGAAACTCATTATCCTGTAGACAACCTGGAGATGAGCATCTCCAAATTTAGCGAGGCTGGTACTCAGACAAGGCAAACACATCCATCACTCCCACCAAACCTACAGCTTTTCCAACTTTCCAACTGCCAAATCTCCCCAGGCCATTCTTCTCATTGAACTAAATCTAAACCAATATTTAAAAAAAATAAATTAAAGCCTATATTTCTTTGATAATAATAATAGTGATAATAGCTAGCATTTATATGGTGCTTTAAGATGTTTTTATACCCTTTCTCCTAGCAGGAGTTAGTAAATTATGGCCAAATCTAGCCTGCTGACTATTTTTGTATGGCTAGCAAGTTAAGAAAGGTTTTTATATTTTAAAATAAAGTTTTATTGGAACAGAGCTATGCTTATTCATTTACGTATTCTCTGTATTTGTTTCCATGCCACAACAGGAGAGCTGAGCAGACATGTCAGAAACCAAACATAATGCTCCCCCACTGTTGCTTAGCCTGCTACAAATCCCAATAATATTGGTCTCATGGATGGCCTAAGGAAAGGCCATCCCATGATACTTTTTTTTTAATTACAAGTTCTGAAGAACTGCCCTCAATCACTATTACTGAATATTAAACAGCTTTGGACATTAACTTTTGCTGCAGACTTGATCATGTTTCTTAATGAATTCAACTTGAAATCAAAAGGTAAAAACAGTGTGTATAACTGAGACATACTGTGGTAAGGTCAATTCAATGACAATTAGGTTTGCTTGAATAATCATGATGTCAAGCTTCTTTATACGCTTCCTGTGTTGTCAATGGTTAAAATGAGAAGTAAAATCATTCCCACACAGAGTTGCCATGGGATATATTTTTTGAGCTCAAACTACAGCTCCAGCAATGTTTTTCAAACCTTGATGCAAATATTAAAGATACTTCCATATTTCAAAATCCATTTAATTTGCAATTAAGAAGCTTTTATCTAATCTTCTATTGAAAATGATTAAATTGCAATGTAGTACCATGATAAAAGGCAAATATTAAAATTATAAAAATGCTTTTCAAGAAATGAGTATGCTCTACCCTTTGATCCAGCAGTGTTTCTACTGGGGTTATATCCCAAAGAGATCCTAAAGGAGGGAAAGGGACCCACATGTGCAAAAATGTTTATGGCAGCCCTCTTTTTAGTGGGAAGAAACTGGAAACTGAGTGGATGCCCATCAATTGGAGAATGGCTGAATAAGTTATGGTATATGAATATTATGGAATATTCTTGTTCCATAAGAAATTACCAACGGGATGATTTCAGAGAGGCCTGGGGAGAGTTACATGAACTGATGATGTTAAGTGAAATGAGCAGAATCAGGATATCATTATACATGGCAACAACAAGACTATATGATGATCAATTCTGATGGATGTGGCTCTCTTCAACAATGAGATGATTCAAATCAGTTCCACTTGTGCAGTGATGAAGAAAGCCATCTATACCCAGAAAGAGAACCATGAGAACAGAGTGTGGAACACAACATAGCATTCTCACTTTCTTTATTGTTAAATGCTTGCATTTTGATTTCTTTCTCAGTTTTTCTTTTCCTTCCTTCTTGATCTGATTTTCTTGTGCAACAAGATAACTATATAAATATGTATACATATATTAGAAAAAAAGAAATGAATATGCTCAATTAAAATCATATGCTCATAGACTGATATCAGCAGTTGGTACTACCTATTGTGTGAAAAGGCATTTTCAAAGATAAAATACATTAAATCTCATTACAAATCAGCATTAACACATGAACATTTGCAATTAATTTTGATAATACAAAACACTAACATTGAAGTTCAATTAAGCAGATTGTTATATTAAAAAGAGAATACATTATTTTCATCAGTAGACTACATTGCAAAATTTTTTTACTAAATTATTATTGAATGTTCAATTTTGTCAATAAAAATTTTGTAGAAATTTGTTTTCTTTCTTATTACATTAGTAACTGTATAATATGCTTGATTTTGCCTCTTTGCTCTTAAAGCCAAAAATATTTACTATTTGGCCCTTTATAAAAAAGTATTATGTATAAAGCACTTTGTAAACTTTACAATGCTATATAAAATTAAGCTAGTATAAACATGTTTACATTCAAAGGTTCTGATAAAGTCCTCATTTCTAAAATATATAGAGAATTAATTCAATTTTATAATAGTTCAAGCCATTTCTCCAATTGATAAATGGTCAAGAGGATATGAACAAACAATTTTCAAATGAAGAAATTGAAACTATTTGTAGTTATATGAAAAGGTCTCCAAATAATTATTGATCAGAGAAATGCAAATTAAGATAACTCTGAGATACCATTACATACCTCATAGATTGGCTAAGATGACAGGAAACGATAATGACCAATGTTGGGGAGGATATGGGAAAACTGGGACACTGATACATTGTTGGTGGAACCTGTGAATGAATTCAAATATTCTGGAGAGTAATTTGGAACTATGCACAAAGGACTATCAAACTGCATACCCTTTGACCCAGCACTGTTTCTACTGGGCCTATATCCCAAAGAGATCTTAAAGGAGGGAAAGGGACCCTCATATACAAAAATGTTTGTAGCAGACCTTTTTGTAGGGGCAAGAAACTGGAAACTGAGTGGATGCCCATCAATTGGAGAATGACTGAATAAATTATGGCATATGAATGTTATGAAATATTATTGTTCTTTAAGAAATGACCAGCAGGATGAATACAGGGAGGTCTGGAGAGACTTACATGAACTGATGTGAAGTGAAATGAGCAGAACCAGGAGATCATTGTACATGGCAACAAGAAGATTATATGATGATCAATTCTGATAGACATGGCTCTCTTCAACAATGAGATGATTCAGGCCAGTTCCAGTTGTTCAATGATGAAGAGAGCCACCCACACCTGTGGGAATTGAGTGTGGACTACAACATGGCATTTTCATTCTCTTTGTTGTTTACTTGCATTTTGTTTTCTTTCTCAGTTTTTCTCTTCCTTCTTGATCTGATTTTTCTTGTGCAAGATAACTGTATAAATATGTATATATATATATGTGTGTGTGTGTGTGTGTGTGTGTGTGTGTGTGTGTATTGGATTTAACATATATTTTAACATTATTTAACATGCATTGGACTACCTGCCAGCTAGAGGAGGGGGTGGGGGGAAGGAGGGGAGAATTTGGAACAAAAGGTTTTGCAAGGGTCAGTGTTGAAAAATTACTCATGCATATGTTTTGTAAATAAAAAGCTTTCATAAAAATTAAAATTAAGCTAGTCTTATTATTAATGGATGGACTATCCACACAAGTGTAAAACTGTGATAATGAAAATATACTATACTTCATCAGCTAACAAATGAGAAGATTCTACTATTCTCAGGCTAATAGTTAATTTAATTGTGTAAAAGCTCTCTCAGCACTACAAATAGATTTTTTTAAAAAGGACAATAAAAAAAGACATTTAGTCTGGAGGAAAGACTCATGTTTATTTAAATTAAACACAAGTATAATTTATTATATTGTCAGGCATAATTTTGGTGTACTAACTATCCCTAATGGAAAGAATAAATTAGTGACATAAACAATATAACAGGCATAATTTTTTAATTTTTTGATAGACTAGTTGTGACAGACATGATTGTAAAACACCAACAAGCATATACAAAATTCCTGTAGAGACATCTACCCACATATAATGCCACAGGTATATATGGAGTGAGTGAAAAAATAAATCAATAATCTAGACTTAACAGGGGTCAATTTGAAGTATTAAAAAGCCTCACAGAATCAAATAATGCTGTTCTAATTATTGTACGTACTTGAAATATAATAGAACTTGGTTAAGTGTTAACTGTCAGTTAGTTTGGTAGGAGTTGTGATATTTAATGGATAAGATTAATTTGTAATTACAGGATTCTGGTTATATAAATGAATGTTTCCCAAATGAATGAAAATAGTTTGTTTTCTAAATACTTTAAAAAATTTTACTGAAGTCCTATTTATACTATTAACTTAGAATAATGACAGCTTTGACTTATATAGCACTTATGCACAAAGCCATGTATACATATTTCTTTACTTATGTTTCACAATAATCCTTAAAACACATTAGATACAATATCTATTATATTATATAGTTTAGTCAATGTACAGAGTACATTTTTATTATTCCAGATTTAGAAACTGAGGCTTATGAAATTGAATACTACTGTGCCATAAGAAATAATACAAAGGTTCAAAGAAACCTGGGAAGACAAAAGAGAAGTGAGTAGCATTAGAGTAATTTATACAATAACAACATTATAAAGAGTAATAATTTTGAAAGATGTAAGAACTCTAATTAAGTCAATATCCAGTCACAACTTCAGAGGACTACATACCTCCTGACCCAGGGAATAGAGAACAGAAAGAGATATATTGTTTTTTTTCCCATATTTAATAAGGACATTTGCTTTCCTTGACTATGCATATTTATCACAAGGGTTACAAAGAAAGAATGAAACTTCAGATGAGTTGATCACCTTGTTAAACGTTGGACATTTACATGCAAGACTATTTTATGAGAGCTCACACAAGACAAGTACTCACATGGAAATCAGAAGAAGTGATACAAGTTATCAAGGTCTCTCTGAAGAATTTTGGTAGTTTGGTAGTTTTGACATGGGAGATATTGGCACAGAACCATTCTGCATGGGGTGCCTGCATCAAAGAAGGCACAGTACTTTTATGAGCAAAGCAGACTTTGAGTAGCTCAAGCCAAATGCAAGAGGCACAAATTTAGAGGCATCTTCTTCCCAAATGTATATATAGAGTTTTTGTGCTCAACCTGGGGCAAAGCCTCTCAAACTCCACCTTTTGATCAGTCCCTATTGGAAACATTTTAGGGTTTAGTTTTGTTTTTGTTTTCTCCAAGGGGACAGGGAGGTAGAAGAGAGAGAAAACAGATTGTTTTTTGAAGAAAATAAAATTTAGTTTTAAAAAAGGAACTTTCCTTCAGTTAAGTATAAAGCAGTTAGCTAAGTGCCATACTACTATTAAAGGATTGTTTTAGGAGACTTTTGAACTGATGCTATATCAGGCTTGGAATCTAAATTTTCACTGATTTTCTATAATAAAATGTGGCTATTAAACAGAGGTACAATAATATTTAGTGAATACAGTTTCCTGTGGTCATCCTATTACCCCCAAGAAATGGTTTAAAGATTCCCAATTGAAGAAAGACCCTGTGGCATTAAAGATTCCATCATCTAATACTAGAAGAATAGCTAGTTTGGTACTCCTATTTTCTTTGGAAAGCAATTGCATGATGGTAAAGATATGGTCTGCACTAAAGTATTATTTGCAGAAGGCTGTTTCCTTACTTTATCTTTATCTATACTTTTTCCTTCTATACTACCTCACTTGGTGATATCATCAGCTCCCATGGAATCATTATCATTCTGCTTATCTAGTGCTAATTTCTCTCCTAATCTTTACACTAACTACACAGCTCCAATTTCTATTGGACATCTTAAACTTGATATCCCACAGACACTTTAAACACGTGTCCAAAATTGAATTCATTATATCTCCACAACAGAAATTCTCTCTCCTTCCAAAATGTCTATTCTCTCTCTCCTCTAGGCTCACAGCTTAGATGTCCTCAATTCCACACACTCTTTCACTCCTCTATTTCCAATCTATTGCTGAGTTCTCTCTATTTTACCTTTGTATATATTTGATGTATGACCCCCTCTATTCTGACACTGCTTCTGCCCTGATGCATGCATCAACTCATGCCTGGACTATTAAAACAGTTTTTTGTTATGATCTCCTTGCCTCAGGTCTCTCTCCCCATCTCTCCCCATCAGTCCATCAGTCATTCACATGTCAAATGAAACTTCAGGCACAGTTCTGATGATATACTCTCCTATATTCAATAAACTCCGCTGACTCTTAATCACACAAATCTAAGATCCTTTGTTTGGCATTTATAAACTGCCCTATTTTTTTTTAGCTATTACAACTTACACACACATACTTTGTGATCCAAGGACTGGATATCTCCCTCTTGTTGTTCTTCCTCATATGAAACACTCTATCTCCCAACTCTAGTCATTTTTTACTGGCTATCTCCATATACCTATAATCTTTCCTTCTCATCTCTGTCTTCCTTCAAGTTTCAATTAAAATCACTTTCTACAAAAAAGTCATTCCTGATTCCCCTTAAAATTATTACCTCCTATTGTTTACCTTATATTTATTCTGTACATACCTTGTTTATACATAGTTGTTTTCATTGTCTTTCCCATTAGATTCTGAGTTCCTTGGGAACAGGGACTATTTTTTTGTATCCCCAATGCTTAGAACAGAGCCTGGCACACAGTGAGTGCTTAATAAATGTTTACTCAATGATTCATGAAAATAACTTTCTTTCTTTCTCTTACACTCAGGCTTAAGTGACTTGTCCATAGTCACACAGATAGTGTGTCAAATGTCTGAAGTTGGATTTGAACTTGGATCCTCCTGACTCCAGGGTCAGTATTCTAGCCATTACATCACCTAGCTATCCCTATGAAGATCATTTTCATTAATTCTCATGGAATACTATAATTTCAAAAGAACTAAAATCGAAGATCACCTAAAGATTAACACATTTCAAACAAAGAGTTAAACAAGAGAAATAATGTAAAGGATATTATCAAAGACACCATGGAATCATAGGATTTGGATGTTGGAAGGGACCTCTGTGACTATCTAGTCCAACATGGACCTGAAAGGAATCCTTAGCATAATACCCATCAAAAGGTCATCAATCCTGAACATCCCACATCTAATGGTCCAGTTTTTCTCTCTAAAGACTTGTAAGGATAGAGAATCCATCATATCACAAGACAATTTATTGTATTTTTGGACAAACCAAATATATACTGTATATAACCAAGATATATACTGTTTAAATGTAAAATAAACAATAGAGGAAGACACTAATTTTAAGGGAAATCAGGAAGGCTTTTGGGGTATATAAAATGGTTATGCAAAACAAATATTTACTGATGATAAATCATAATTTTACAACTTCCACATTCAGTTATTCAACTCCACGTGGGGTGACCCATACCATAAGAAGCTTTTTATTAGAGTACTAGTTTTTGTATGCTTTGTTTTCGTTTTTCCCTTTCACAATAGAGGAAATAAGAGGAGAACATCAGAAATGATATTTGACTGGGTTGTCCTGGGATAGTGAATAAAAGTGCCTGACATACTGTAAAAGAATTGCTAGTTGGGGAGGGAAACAGTTTAGTACATAAGAAATCTGTGGCAAAGATTGAGAGTTACCCATATTAAAGTGATAATTAAAGCCACAGGGTTGAATGGTTACAAAAGTGGAGAAAATAAAGAAAGAAAAGTCACTGAAGATCATACAGTCACTATTTCTGAGCACAACATTGAGCTATGGATAACAGGCGCAAATGTCCCAGCAAAGCAGACCTAAGGAGCAATCAGAAATTGGAAGAAAATCATCAGAGCATCACAATAAGAGGCATTTGAGAGGTTTTAACAAGGAAACTTGTCTAGATTAGCAGAACAACTTTGGATATTCTTAGTATTCTCAGTATTCTATTATATTCTTAGAGATAAAAGCAAGTTGTTCATAATATAGACTAGTGGCTACATGAATAATCTTTTTTTTCCTATTCTGCTTTGTGTGTGTGTATGTACATAAATGCTATCTTGATGTTTTGAACTTTTTTAAAAGTGGGAAGAAGAAAAAAATTTTCAATAGTATCAATTTCTTCAAAAGATCTGAATTAAGTGAATATTGAAACGGAGCCATTATATTTGGCATTAGGTCTCTGATGATCAAGAAAGAACATAGTTCAGCATCATATAATTTACATGTTATAATAGGTAATTTCTGAAGAAAATTCAGTACATTCTCTTCTTATTCAATGACTCAGAAAATATAAACATATTATGCCTATTTTCTTTTTGGTTTGTTTTATTGATGTGTTTTGTTTTTAAACTGATTACAGATTATTTCCACTTAGAGAATTCTCTAGTAACAAAATAAGATAGTTGAGCAAAAATAATAGAGACTTCATCTGAAAGTGTATGCACTATTTCACAACACACCTATTTTTTTAAAATTGCAGAAATCTATCTATCCCCTCCCACCTCCCTGAACTCTATTGGGGAGAAAAGTAAAGAAAAACAAATTTCATGCAATAAATATGTATGATTAAGCAAAACAAATTCTCTAAATAGTTGTATACAAAAACATGTGTGCCTCATTCTGCAACCTAAATCTGTTAAATCTTTGTAATAGGTAGCATGTTTCATTATCAGTCCTCTGGAATCATGAATAATCATATTGATCATAGTTCTTACAGCTTTCAAAGTTATTTTCATATAAATAATGTTGTTATTATAGAAATTATTTTCCTGGTTATGCTCATTTCATTCTTCATCATTTTATTAAAGCCTTCAAAACAGTTCATTTTTATGATACTGATGTTATAGTATAAGTTTTTCTCCTACTTCTGCTTACTTCACTCTGCAGTAGTTCATGTAAGTCTTTTCACATCATTTTTGAAATCATCTATTTCTTCATTTCTGGAATACAAAAGTATTCACTCATATTTATATACCACTATTTACTCAGTCTTCAATTGTTAAAAATCCCCTTAGTTTCCAGTTTTGTTTTGTTTTCTGCCACCCCAAAAAGGTCTGCTTTAAATACTTTTGCATGTAAAGTACCTTTTTTTTCTTTTTGATCTCATTTGGGCATAGGTCTAACAGTATTATAGCTGGGTCAAAGGACATACATTGTTTAATAATCTTTTCTATATAATTCCAGACTACTTTCTCATCTATGCAAAATCTTTTTGAGACTTGTTTATATGTGAATCAATGGCATCTTCTATGAGGTGCTGGAAGGTAATTATGCTTTCATAAGTGATACTCCATAATAGATTATATGGTTAACATTTCACAAGTTACTGAAGTATATAGGGGACACAAGATTTTATTGTTGATTACAAAAAAGCATTTGATTCATTAAAACAAAATATTACCTAAAAGTCTCTCTTCCAAGAAGGTATCTTTTATATATAGATCAGAATCATTCAAGAAAGATATGATAGAAATAATACTGATGAGCCTTTGATCAATAATAAAAACTAAGCAAGGCACAAACAGGGAGATGTGTATTTCCCAATGATGTTTATCACTGTGATAGTCTAAGAGTCCAAGTAGGAGAAGGATTCTCTGTGCATAATAACATGAGATCTTCAAGATGTTCATGTTCCTCAATGACATGCTGGTTTCATAATGTCCTAGAATATAACATAATTTTCTGGAAGGAATTCATAATCACCTACAAAAGTTACTTGACCATTCACATGGAAAATCTCATGGATGAAAAATGCCCATTATTTAAATAAGACATGCATCTGGACTGATGACCTATAGCTTATCTATCAGTATGTATATCTGGCCTGAATGCAAAAAGAGTTGTACCCAGAACCCAGCTGTAGGCATTTAACAATTTTTTATAGAACTGGTTGATTTGAACCTCCTTACACTATTAGAGATTTTCCAGTATAAATATCTTCCCACCATACTGGGTGACAAAGCAAACAAGTTTATCTCTATCATGAATTTAATACAATTTTTCAGAACTGAATTCAGTCTTCCAGTAACTCAATTTCTTTATTTGTAGAATCTAAGTATTGATATCTGTCTTCTTTATTTTAAGATTTGTTCAGAAAATAAAATTTGTATAGCTGATAAAATTAATGATATCAAAACCACTTAAAATTTTAAATTATATATTATACATATTTACTCATATAAATGTGTGTATATATGATTATCATTAAGATAACAGAGCATGGTAATGAAGTAAGGGGTAAAAAAAAAAAGATAGGTGAGGGAATTGTGAATGGGGGTGAGTGAGGTACAGTGAGATAAGGTAGAACTCAGAAAAGAGTGAGGAAGCAGGACTGAAGTTTGTGATAGTGATCAGTGATCTCACTGCTTTAGGGAACTCTTATGAGGAAACGACCTCTATTTATGCAGATTGGCAACTATTCAGTAATTATAATCTTGGAGAGTTGACTTGGGGCATTTAAAAGTTAAATAATTTGCTCAGGACCACACCATCAGAATGTACCAAAAGTCCAGGACTTGAATCCAAGTCAATTCTCTATCTACTTTTCCATTCTATTTCAAAAATATATGAACTGATACAGCACATGAACTGATGCAGCTAGCTATATTGAACTATATTTCATTTATATGAAAAAAGCATTTTTATATGCAATTGCTAATTTATCAGATGTTAGTGATATTGCCCTTTGAAGATTTTTAATATAACAAAGTATTATAACCTAGGTTACATATTAAATGATTTCTTTGACATTTACTGATGTACAAGACTAAAAATAAGTCATATTTCCCTACTTTCATCAAACATCAGAGATGGAGGTGGTTTTGTTTTAATTTTTGTTGTTCTAAAATAGCCATGGTAGCAGCAGGAGGATAAATGACAAGTGCTATCATAGTGACAAGTTGTTTTTTGAAGGAACCAAAAGAAAAGATGTGGGTTTTGCTAGTCAGCCACTCTTATCATTTTTATTTATATGGCAAAAACCAAAAGGAACTGGGCCATTTCAACAAGCAGGAAGCAAGTGATTGTTACATCAACTTTTTATGGACATATGTTTTATAGGGTTTCCCCCACTCCAACTCTTAAAGGCACATTTGCAATTTTGATAATGTAAGACTTTAAACGACATTACAAACTGGTTACCTTCTAGAGTATAGGACTAGAGTTTACAAGCCTGTTCTGCCTTCCAGCAGGCACTGTGTGCTTATAAATAGCACCTTCCAGTGTCCTTAAGTATGAAGGGCAACTAGTCCAAATTCTCATGTTGCTAATGGCTTCACATAAAATGAGGTCCATACAATTTTATTACTCCTCCGGTACAAGTTCACAGGTGAGGAACCACTAGGGAAAGGATGAGAACATGTCTCTCACTCCCGCTCTTCTAATTTTCCAGGTGCAAGGAACTTTTCCACTCAATTTTTTAAATGATTACTTTAATTCTCAAGGCTAAAGTCTAGTCCAAATAAACTCTAGTGTGTTACTTACAGAGAAGGGGAGTAAGTCATCAAAGAATTCCTTCAGGGAGAAAGTACCTAACTGATCAAGACTAGCTGACATGAAATAGAATTTTAAAAACACAGCTGCAAAACTAATTAAATCCAAATAATTGATACTTTATGCATTTTAATTTAAATACACACATAATTCATCTCTGTCATTACTCTAGGTTGAGAAATAATCAGAAGAAGAAAAAAAAAGTTAGATTTCCCTTTCCAACAAATTTATAAATCTACAATTTTTTGAGTACCAATGACATTGTGGAAGCATTCCACTTGGAAAAACGATTATATTAGTAGTCATCAGGGGAAAAAAATCCCACTGGATTCTGTAAACTACAAATCATTATACATCTGTAGTTGCATGAAAACATTGTATACCATACTAAATAGGAGAGTAACAAATTGCTTTTAAAAGAAAACAATTACTAAACTGATATTTTCACTCCAAGTTGATTTTGACAAAACATTCTGAGTTTTCAGAGGCAATTGTATTAGGTTATGTAGCCTTTTGGGGTGATGAGTTATGATATTCCAAAACTCTTTAACAAGATTTCTAATAAAAAATTTTAAATAATAAAGATAAACAATTTGAAAATCACAATTTTCCTAATCTTAAAATTGTTCGAGAGGTTGTCATTTTCTTAGTATCTTTTTAAAAAATTTATATTGTAAAATTTTAAAAACACCTAAATATAAAATTCAACAGAATTTAGCAAAGATATATGTAAGAGTTTCAAAATTGTCTCCTTTTTAAAATCACACTGCCAAATAAAGCAAAGTCCCAAAGATAAGCTCCATTTTTTAATCCCCAAAGTGTCTCTGTCTCTGTGTGGTGTGTCTGTCTGTCTCTCTCTCTCTCTCTCTCTCTCTCTCTCTCTCTCTCTCTCTCTCTCTCCGTCTCTCTCTGTCTCTCTCTGTCTCTCTCTCTCTCTGTCTCCATCTCTCTCTCTCTCTTATACACACACACACACACACACACACACACACACACACACACAC
This sequence comes from Sarcophilus harrisii, assembly GCF_902635505.1. Lineage (NCBI taxonomy): Eukaryota > Metazoa > Chordata > Mammalia > Dasyuromorphia > Dasyuridae > Sarcophilus > Sarcophilus harrisii. The sequence continues at coordinate 148,163,662 of NC_045428.1, read as the reverse complement.
ACACAAAATCTCACACCACATTCAAACAGGAGCAGAAAAAAAAAGAAACCTGAAACAGAAGAAAGTCACAAAAATAACATTTTCCGTTTTAGAACCAAAGATCTTCCTGGATCATTTGTCATAGTCTCAGAAGTGGTGAAAACTAAACCGCCTGCCAAAGGCACTTACTTTGTAGCACAAATGACTAAGGATGTAACACCCACTAACTGATCTGAACAGAAAATACGAGTTTAATTTATTCTGCTTGCATTTTGCCTTACTTTGAGGGAAAATATACTTGCAAAACAAAATCCCAACAGCTAATTCAAACCTTCTTTCACACTTTTATTTAAAACCTAAAAGGGGGATGGGGAAGGGTGGAGGTTGAGAGAGAGAGCAAGACTCACACAGGGGGAAAGAGAAGGATAAAGAAAGGAATAACATATTGTTTTAATTCAAGCCCTCTCATTCACAAATTTAATACTATCACATTAAATAAGACTGAATGTGTGATAACAAAGTAATTCTTTCATGAACTATTGTCACATCATTAACACTATACTTTCTTTCTTTCTCCCTAAGAGCATAAGTCTGCAAATCTAAATAATTCCAAACTCTAATATACTATCAGGATATTTTTACTCATACAGTAGCTTTGAAATCTTTTTTGTTGTTGTTATTGTTCCAAAAGGAAGACAGAAAATATTAACAGTGTTGGAAGAGTGAACTGAGATCTTTTAGCACCTAAGCTACTAGATGATAAAGCTATAATTGTACATATACAGTACTGAAAATGTAGCTACAACATAGCGTGACAGCTTGTTAGTATTGAAAATATATAAACTCTTTGTAATTGTGTCTCTGGAATGTCATCTGTCTTGAATTACACCCACCTGGAATCATGTTTCGATGACCAATATGGGCAGATTACTGAAACTTTAAAACCTCACTTTTTTCCCTTTTCCCCCCTTTTGGGGGGTAATTGACATTTAAACTGTTTGAAGTTTCTCATTAAGGTCTTTTAACAAATTCAATGCAGATGTATACAGCTAAGTATACAGTACTAAGGGAAATTAAGTCACCTGAAAGTTCAATATAAATCTATCTATTAATTGTATAAATGTACTAAGTACATTAACATATAAAGACAAATTGGATTATCTTTTATTTTGAATTTCTATCCTAGAAAAATTCTCCAGTGTAACTTAAATGAAAGAACAAAAAGGTGGGCGGTTCAGCTAACCACCACCAAGTAGGTTCTATAAGTGACTAAGCCAGTGCAGCCTACAGAATGACAAATTAGTTGGCTCCAAAAAAAAGCAAGAGATGGGTTTACAGGTATCTCTCACTTAGAAGAATAGAATAATTGTACTCCAGCAACTTTGAGCTACTAGGCAAATGTCTTAAATAAATTATGAATCACATTTTTCTATGATGCATCATAAAATAGTGATATATTCCAAAAGTAAAATATTTTGATCTTATGGAAATAAAATTACATTTCTGAAAAAAGTAAACTTTAAAAACATGTGCTTGAAAGAGGAGAAATCTTTTACTGATGAAACTAATAATAACACTAAAAATGAAGAATCAGGAGGACAGGAAAAAAAGTATGTTTATGTTAGAGGTTTTGAAAGAAAAAGGTATACTTTTAAATTGTATAAGCTAGGAAGGCATTCTAAAGGCTTAGAGTTATTGATTTTTTTTCCTGCTAATGCATTCATCTTAGAAGTCAAACAATGGAAGGAAAAAAAAGGGAAAATTGTGAAAATCCTATTTTCCACTTTCCAATATTTCAAACTTTCTCTGTTTGCTTCAAACCCCTACCACTACTTCTATTCCTTTTCTTACTGCTTTTTGTTTTACTAAAAAGATTTCTCATTTTTATTCCTCCAGAGAAAGAGGGTCAACACCCTTTATTCTCACCTCTTCTTTTCTGTTTCCTTTCAGTTTCAGAGGTTTTCAAATCTGAAAGTCATCTCTGAATTTTCCTTCTCTATTCCCCCTCCCCCCACAATCTGATCCATAGTCAAGAACTAATTCCTCTTTCAGTGTCATCTGTTAATTGTCTCTTCCCTTCCATTCTCATAGACCTTAGTGAAGGTCTTCATTATGTTTCACCTAAACTACTAGATTTATTCTGACAGATCTTTCAGTCATCACTCTCCTCTCCCATCTATCCCTCACAGTACCTTCATCATGCTTTTATATACCCTAGTTTCCTTTAAAACTCATCTCAAATGTCACTTTCTATAAGAAACTAAGAAGTTTTCCTGATTGCTCTTGATGCCTTCACTTCAAAACTACTCTGTGTATATGTTAATATGTGTGTGTAGATACATATATATACTTTCTCCACATATACATGTGTGTATATTTACATATATACTATATATGAACTCTGTCTATATTATGTATGCTCTATATACATATGTATACACATATGTAGTATGCATATACTTATATAAATACATGTTGTCTCCCTCAGAAGAATATAAGCTACTTGAGGGCAGATATTATTTCATTAACTCTGTATCCCAGAACCAAGCACAGTATCTGACAAATATCTGTTGATTCATGGATGGACTGATTACACTACTCCGTTTGTGAAACTTCATGATTATTGCAAGAATTTCAATGGTTCCCATTACTACAAAATAAATTGTTTAAAATGTTTAAGACCCCTCATAATTTAGGTCCAAAAGGTTTTCCAACTTTTTTTCACTAATTTCTTCCTAACTCTACATTCTGGTCAACCTGAATGACTCATTACTTTGGTTCACATCATACGTACTAGAGAAGAACTTGGAGTAGTACTCATGACACAAGAGGGGGCTTTCAAAGATGGAATGATGTTTCATGTAAGTAACTATTCACCTACAAAAGAGAGTTATGATAGTAAATAGGTGCTAAGACATAGGGGCAGAAAGCCAGCAAACAAGATGAAACTTTAATAAAGGGAAGACACTCATAAATTGAGGGGCACTGGATTAATATATCTCACACTAGCCATACTAAAATAAGAAATTCTATAATTAGAGAGGTAAATCATGCATAAATGTAAATATCACTAAGAGAAGGTATCTGAATTACTATTGGTCATTAATACCTAAATAATAATAATAGCTAGGTTTGCAAGTACTTGACAAATATTGTATCAATCAATCCTCATACTATTCTTATGAGGTGCATGATATTATTATCCTCAATAGGATGGATAAAGAAAGTGATTGAGATTAAGTAACTTCTTCAACTTAGACTACATAGCTAATATCTGGGGTAGGATTTGAACTCATCTTCCTTGCTTTAAATCCTACACTTTAGCCATTGTGCCACTTATCAGTTCTTTTCCAAAGGATTGAAAAGAGAATTTTATATCTCAAAAAGGGAAACCAGAATGAGATATTACTCCAGGAAAGTAATTCTGTATGTGGTACCTTGAGCTGCCAAGAAGGAACATGAAGATCTTTTGATAAACTAAGTCTATTCAATTGATCTCACCATACCTATTGTTTTCCTTGTCAACCTTTTTTTCCCCACTAACTCAAAAGATATCTATCTCTATACTTGTCTTCACTTTGTCCAGGACACATGATGTCCTATGTATATGTTTATTAGGAAGAAAGTGATATAACTAAGAACAGACTCTGTTTTGTGCTTGTTTGTTGTTTGCAGGGAGGTAGGGATAGAGTTCCACAGCTTGCCAACTCTGGAAAAATCATAAGAATTTAAGTGGGCTGTTTTAGGATGTAGATTGAATCTTGGCTTCCAAGATGGAGAATTTGAGGGTAGAAACTATGTTTTTATAAGGCCATAAAATATTCTATAGAGTTTGTGACACTATTGAAAGCAAAGGGAGCAATCAAAATACTTATCTAGGAGTAACAATACTGCATTATTTCAAGCTACAGAGAGACAGCATGTAATAGGGGTAGAGTATCACACCTGCAATCAGGAAAACCTGTATTCAAATCTTCCTTTGGTACAATCTTTGTGACTATCTGGGAGCATTTAAACTTTAGGAAACTCCCTAAGACTTATCTACTAAGTTAACATGGCTTGAGAGAATTCCTCTATGTTGAAATTCAACAGACTCTAATATTAAATTCAGAGTTTGTGATCCTTCAGGGACAATATATATAACTCTTACCAAGTGAAAAGATCAACATCTTTTAATATTCTAGGATTTTAACCAAAATCCTAGTCTGTGAAGGGAATCCAGTTCAAATTCTATTGTTTTTTGTGTATGTGTTTTCTTTTTTTTTCAAAATCAAGATTCAGTGTGCCTTCAGTCTCTGGCTTCAACGATTCTTGAATATGAATAAATTTTTTATATTTATACCACATTGTGTAAAGTAGGATTATCAGGAATATACTTTTAAGGTTTTTTCTACTCATTCATTTGACCTTTTACTATCCACTAATATCATGGTTTAAAATATGCTATGATGAAAATACTCTAAGTCTCTATTTTAGAAACCTTGCTAATTTTGCACCTTAAAAAGGTTCACATTATAAAGTTCTGAATTAAAAGAAGCCTGCTCTTTCAGAAACTGATTTGAATCAGAAGCTGTTGTGGCCAGGGAGAAGGGCATTCATTGCATTTACATTTCAGGTAATAGCGAGCCAGGAGCTAGCAGCTGGAAATACCTACTTGAAGAAAGGAAAGGCCTTTCTTCTTTGAGAGAGAAGAAAAAGTTAGGTCTTTTTGATTTGAGAAAATTAGTACAAAGGGGTTTCACATGGAAGCAAAGAGCGATTGTAGTCTTATGAGACTGTAATCTTTCTCTTTTTTTTTTTTTTTTTTTTTTTGGTCAAGAAAATAGAGTCAGAAGGAACAGCAGAACTTGACTGTGAACTAATTTAATTAACTCAGCCAAAATAAGGGAGGGAATAACTAATTCACCTGTAGATAAAGCACAGAAAACCCATAAGCAATCAGAACACTGAGAACTAAAATGCATTAGGCTTTTTGATAGCCAATTGGCTGGAATACCAAAACTACAAATGAGTACAAGACAAAACTTCTAGATGAATTTGGGGGAGGGAGGAAGCCATCAAGTCCAGAGATAAAAATAGATTAGTTGTAATTATAAAAGATGAGTGAAAAAGGTATCAAATTATAATAATGTATCTTTCTTTTAACCTCTTGCACTGAATGCATTATTACATTTTAATAAGAAAGGTTATCTTCTTTGTAGCCCCTATCCCCTTTAACACACACACACACACACACACACACACACACACACACACACACACACACACACACAATTTACACTTCCCTCTTGCTGATCTGAAAAACAATAATTAAAAGGACACTGCTAATACTTCTCAAAAAGGCTTGTCAATTAAGTTGACAATTACTATCTCTGTGAGTTCCTGGGTGAAAACATTCTTCTTTACCTACCACTCTCCTATGTGTGTTGTTTTTCTCCTATTAAAATGTAAACTCCTTGAGGGCAGGTATTATCTTGTTTTCGTATTTAAATTCCCAAAGTCTGGCACATAGAAAATATTATTTTAATACGTTCTTCTCAGTGGATAGCACTGATCATAGAATCATAAAGATCTGAATTCAAATTCAAATTCAAGCTTACTATTTGAGACTGACCAAGTCACTTAACTAATCTTTGTCTGCCTCAGTTTCTTCAAGTATAAAATAGTATAATAATAACACCTACTTCCCAGGGATGCTATGAGAATCAAATGAAATGATATTTGTAAAGTCCTTAGCTTTACAGTGCTGGACACAAAGCAGTTGTTTATTAAATGTTTATTTCCTCCCACAAGAAAAAATGCTCCAAATCATTAATAATAAGAGAAATGCAAATTTAAATAATTCCGATGTTTGCCTCATACTTATCAAATTGATAAAGCTTACAAAAAGGAAATTGATAAATATTGGAGGGGTAACTGGGAAACAGGAACATCCATGAATTGTTAGAGTATTATGAATTGACTTAATCATTTTAGAAAGCAATTAGGATTGTCATTGAAGTACATAAACAGAACTCTTCTGCTCCAGTAATACAACTCTTAGGCCCAGGCCAAAAGCAGATCTTTTTGATATGATAAAGAACTGGAAGCTAAGGGAGTACCCATCATTAGAGGAAGAAATGAACAAATAATGAACTACCACCACACTCGTAGAAATTTCAAAAAGGCAGGATTCAGAAAAGCCTGGAAAGACCTAAATAAACCATTATAATGTGAAATAAGCAGAACCAGGAAAAAATTATAGTATAACAGTAACATTGTAAAAATAAATAATTTGGAAGTATTTTGATCAACTCAATTCTAGAGGACCCATAATGAACAACAGAGAGTTGATGAATTAAAATATACAGAAAAAGATACACATTTATGACAAAGTAAAAGTTGGGATTTGTTCTTTTTGATTATGCATATTTATTACAAAGGTTTTGATTTGATATTTTTATAGTAATAGTTATTGTTCTTTTTCAGTAGGAGGAAGATGTGAGAAGGGGAAAAATAAAAACTTTAAAAAAATTAATGCAGTCTAGTTTACTCTCTACTATTTCAGTTCTGTGTCAATTGTTTTTGTTGTTGTTGCTATTGTTTATCTGCAGTGCCTTCCCCAGATAGATTGTCTTTTAAGTAATTTTTTTTTTATAAAAGCTAACTTTATATGATTAAATGTAACAAGGCATTCATCAGTGGCAACTAACAATGGAGGGAGAACAACTGATAGGGATTGAGCCAATGGCATTATAGAAGAAAAATCCCCAAATTCTTAGCTGTATTGGAATGTTGTAGGGAAGACTTTGGGAAAGTGAGCCAAAACATATATGCTTGCTACATGTGAAGGCTCATTTGGGATAAAATAATTAGGCCTTTTGAATTTGTTAGACCCCTGTAGAGATTCTCCACTCAGAACTTTCATTTTTAAATACATTGGTATTTAAATTCTTTATAATCATAAAGAATTTGTTTTTATTTCCAGTTTTAATTGTATAGTCATTCTTCCAATATGTGTTTCTCTTATAAGTAATTTCTATTTGATATGATTTTTGTAAATTTGTGTATTTATCAATTCATTGAATGTTTAAGCACAGTTAATTGTTATATTATTGAGTCCTACAGAAGTACATATTTTAGAGTATTATAAGAAATTAAAATTTTGCATTACACAATTGAAAAATTTTCAGTTTCTTTAGTGCTTTATTCCTTTTTTTGTGACTTGTTTGATTTTTTCCCCTATTTTCTATTTTTACTATTGTTTCTGAATCTATTCATTGTAAAATTTAATGAGGTTTGCAATTCCATTTGGATTGACCTTTCCATGCTAGAGATCCATGCTAGCCCATTTACTGGGGTTAATTTCGGTTGTCCTTTGGTGTTAGAAACTAGAGGAAATTTTCCTAAATCTTTAAGGAGATCTCCAATGGTGCAAAGATCCCAAGAAAAATTTTGGTGTGTCCTGTATGGACAGGGACACTTAGAAAAGTTTGTTTAAATTCTAACTGGATGATATTATTCACTAAGAGACTTATAGTAAAGTTTCACCCAGGAGCACTGGTTTCTCACCATAGGGTAAGGACTGTCTTCCAGAGTGGCTGTGATAACCTTGATTGTGGTTCCTTAGTTGTTGAACTACTTCTTTCTTCATGCTTGTGGTATTTTTTGCTTGACATGAAAGTTCTTGATATGGGTGATAATATTCCCAGGTGTTTTCAGTTTGGTATTTCTTTCAGAAGGTGATTCGCAGATTTCTCTATTTTTATTTGATTACCTGAATCTAGTAGATCTAAACAGTTTTCTTTTATTTCTCAAAATATAGTGTTTAGTCTTCATTTTTACAATGGATTTCCAATGGAAAGTCTAATTGTTTCTAAATTAACTGTCTTTGATCTGTTTTCTGGGTTATTCTGATATTTTATATTTTATTCTTTTTTTCAATTTTTAAAATTTGTTCCAATATTTCCTGAAATCTCATGGAGTCATTAATTTATTTGGTCTATTCTAGTTTTCAATTTTGATAAAAATTTTTACCACTATTTCTTCTAAGATACATATTCTTCCAATTCTTCTCTCCAGGTCTTTTCCTTTTTATCACTTGGGTCATTTCTTCTAATAGTTTATGTAATTTTTGTGGAAAAAAATCCATTTTTTCTTTTGAGTTTTTGCTTATAATCATTATATAGTTACATTTATAATCATCTTTTATACTGGTTCATGTTTTATTTGACTCATCTCTTTAGCTTTAGTGCCTGAATAAGGGTTTTTTGCCAGAGATAGAATCCAGTTCCTACTCTACAATTGAGAGATGTAATTGGCTTTGTTTGATCTAAATCTGGGTCCTCTGGGTTCCTATAATGATAATGATAATAATAAATAACATTTATATCTCACTTATTTATATAACAGGCACTGTGCTAAGCTTTTACAATTATCTCATTTGGTCTTCATAATAATAGGTAAGCACTGTTATTATCTCCATTTTATAGAAGAAGAAATTGAGACAGGGATTAAGTGACTTGTCCAAGGTCACACACCTAGTACGTGTCTAAGATTTTATTTGAATTCAGATCTTCCCGATTCCAGCCCTAGCCCTCTATCCACTTCACCTAGCTGTCTCATGGTAACATATGTTACATGTATCTTTCATATGTCTTTCCAATGTCCTCTGGATGATTTATAACTTTAATTCTTTTGGAAATTGTAGCATTCCATGACTTATTCCCTCCACAGCATCACCAGAAGAATATACTAAGAAAAAAAAATATATATATATATAATAAATATCTACAGATGCTGAGCTTTGATATTCTACTTATTCTTGTGACACTCTCTCAGATATACTGGAGCATCAAAGAGTCTGAAAATAACACTGGCCTATATTCAAAAATTCATGCCAAGGAAAAAACCTTTAAATTTGTTACTTTAAATCAGCAGGAATGTTTAGACAAATGTATAATCTAGAGAAAAAATACACCCACATATACACCTATAATATATGCCTTCCACCCTCTCATGTCAAATGTATTATTACTAATGAATTTATTTTATTTTGATCATATTTTATATAAAATATTATTTTTACTATTTCTCTAGCCAGCCCTAACTTTTTAGCAAAATATATTCCAAGAAACTGCTCTGGAAAATAAAATGGCAAAAAATGAATCATTTTTGTTTTTTGTATGTTTTGAGCACTTTGCAGCATTCAGTTCCTTTCTTCTCTTTGTTAGTGAGCTGGAATGAGAATTGATTTTTCCAATGAGGAAGGTAGGCAGATTCAGGAAGTAGCACCTGACATTTAGCCACAAGTAGATTCAATTACTCTAGTCTAGGATATTTACATATAACCAATCACAATTATCCTTTCCTTATACTGGTCCTACCTCTGATTAACAGCTTGATCACAGACCACTAATAGATTAGACATACACATTTATGTAAACATATATAAACACATTCAACTATTCTATTATACCAAAAAATTTATATTAATAGTTAACATTTATACAGTACTTACTATGTTAGGCATGTGCTAAGTGCTTGATGATTATCTTAATAATAATAATAATAATACCTATACCAAAGAGAAAGAGAAAATTTGGAACTCAAAATTTTAAGTGAATATTAAAATGGTTTTACATGTAATTGGAAAAAGATAAAATATTAAATAATAATGGCTAATTTTATATAACATTAAGCATTTTTCTAAGTGCTTTATAATTATTATATTAATAATAATAGCTAATATTTATATATCAGTTATCATGTGCCCGGTCCTGTGCTAAGATCTTTATAATTATCATAATAATTTATATTGCTTATTTTATTCTCATAACAATCTCGTGACATACTTTATCTCCAAAAATGCTATTTTAAATACTCTATTCCTTTATTGGTTTTTCCTATCTATGATTTATTTTCAATAAAACAATAACATGGATAAAAAATATAATTTCTTTACTAAAATGTGTGTAGTAAGGGTTTTTTTGGTTTTCTTTTTAAAGAGGTACTTAAACTCCCAGACAGATTTAACTCTCTCATTGCTTTAGCACCCTCCAGTGCTTCATTCATGAAATAGCATTTGGAATTAATTTTCTAAGACCCATTTCTGACAAGAAGGAGAGGAGAAATATTTTCCTATTTGACAAAGAATATGGCAGCATTAAGGAAGAGAAATTAATCAACCTAATACCATAATAAATTCCAAATAAATAAATGATCTACATATAGTTGTACTATTAAAAATTAGAAAATGGAAGGTGTAATCAAACTGTGGAAAAGGAAAGGATTCATAACCATACAAAGAAGAGAAGAAACAGAAAACTTCTATTTTCTATTTATGATCTCTATTTATGAAATTTGTAAAGCTTTTGCATAAATGAATTTAATGGCCCTAAAATTAAGAGAAAAAATAAGGATAAAGGAAAAATTTTACATAAAACAATTTTGATTTTTTTAAAATCTCACATAGCAAATTGACATAAACCTGCAAGATTGTTTAAAAGCCAAATTATTAAAGATCATGGAAAATTTTCAAAAGAAAAAATGCACATGCTACTCAAAATGGCAGAGATGATAGCAGACCTAAATAGAGTGGAAAGGACCATAGGAAGACAAGCTGTCAATTGGTTCAGATATTCTAGAAAACATATAAGAAAAGTGAACTTAGTTCAAACCATTTAACCCAAAAATCCAACTACTGTGATATCATGCTTCTTCCAAAGGGACTACAGATAGCAAGAAAGAGTCCAAATATACAAAATATTCATAGGTACATTATTTATGATTACAAAAAGCTAGAAGCAAAATGTATGCCCATTGATTAGATGTTAGTGGAACAAACTGTGATATATGAATGCAACTGAATGCATAACAAAAAATAACAAATATGTAGAAAGCAGAGAAAAATGAGAAAATTTGCATAAAATGATACATAGTAAAGAAAGAAGTCAAAGAACATATATATACACACACACATATGCAATTGCAATAACACTTAACAATAATAACTAATATAGCACCCACTATGTATCTGGCACTATGTTATTATTTTCTTTCCCATTTTACAGAGGAAGAAATATAAGGAGAGAGATTAAGTGATTTGTCTAGGTTCACACATTTATGCTGCAATTAGTATAGTAGAAAAGTATAAAGTGATATTAACTATTGATCACAATCATTTACTTGATGGCTATTCTCAACTGCTTTCAGAAAACCTCTTTTGGAAGAGATCATATTTTGAATTATGGCTAAGAAATGTCTGCCATCATTTGAGAACAAAAGTTATTGTAAATAAATATTTTTAAAAGAAAAGTGAATGGGGGCAGCTAGGTGTTGCAGTGGATAGAGCACCAGATCTGAAGTCAGGAGGGCCCGAGTTCAAATCAGATCTCAGATACTTAACACTTTCTAGCTGTGTGATCCTGGGCAAGTCACTTAACCCCAAATGCCTCAGCAAAAAAAAAAAAAAAAAAAAAAAAAAGAAAGAAAGAAAGAAAGAAAAGAAAGAAAAAAGAAAAAGAAAAGTGAGTGAAGAATAAGTAGTTATTTTTGAATGATGCATTATCCACAGAAGTACAAAATCCTTAATATACAATATTGCCAGCCAAAAGCATGAGTAGCCGATTTAAACTCTGATCCTTATCCTAAAATTCCAATCTCACAGATTAGTTTTAAGATAGAGCAAAGATACAGGTTTCTAGGGCAGGTATGTGGTGCAGTGGATAGAGTACTGGACCTGAAGTCTCAAATGCAGTCTCAAATATTACTAGCTGTGTGGCTCCAGGCAAATCATATAACCTATTTGCTCAGTTCCCTTAACTGTAAAATAAGGATAAATAATAGCACCTACCTCACAGGTTATTGGGACAATCAACTGAGAGCATATTTGTGAAGTTCTCAGCACAGCCTGGCACATAATAGGTGCTATATAAATGCTGATTCCCTTTCTTTCCCTTCATGTAGTCTGTCTTTGACTCCTATAACAAATACTGACACCAGCCTTTGTTGGCCCAGGGACAGGACAGTAATACATTGATATTGGAAGGCAATATAGGTATTAAAAGAATTCACTGATCACCTCAAGAAAGATATCCCCAAAATAAAAACTCCAAGAAACATTACAGTCATATTTCAGAACTATTAGGTCAAGTAAATAATACTGAAAATGGCCAGAAAGAAACAATTCAAATATCAGGGAGTCACAATCAGGACTGCATAGTACTTGGCAGCTTCAACATTAAAAGATCAGAAGTCACAGTACACAATATTCTGGAAAGCAAGGGAGCTAGGACTATAACCAAGAATCATTTGTCCAGTCAAATTAAGCACAATACTCCATGGGAAAAAATGTTTATTCAATGAAATAGAAGGATTTCAAGCTTTCATAAGAAGGCTAAAATTAATCAAAAAATTGATCTCCAATATCCAAACCTAAGGGAAACATAAACAGATTAAAAAGGAAAAGAAAACATACCTTTACATTTCAATAAATTCAATAAAGACAAACTATTTAAAGCCCTATACGGGAAGATTATACTTGTAATTCTTGAAAGTAATGTTGCTAGCATGATAATTGTGGTAATATGCATAGAAAAATTGTACATGTTTAGCATATATTGGAATACTTACTGTTTAGGGGAGAGTGAAAGGGGAAGGGAGGGAGAAAAAAAATTTGGAACACAAGGTTTTGCAAAGGTGAATGTTGAAAACTATCTTTGTGTATATTTTGAAAATAAAAAACTATTTTTTAAAGTAATAAAGGGATATATGTAAAGTTAAAAAATAAAATTGTGTTGCTAAGAATATAACTAGAAGGAATATACACAGAAAGTATGAGTATAAGGTAAATTTGAGGAAATGACATTTAAAAATTAAAGGAAGAAGAAGAAGGGAACACTGCACACAGGAGGGGAAAAGTAGAATGAGGTGAATTATTTCACAGGAAGAGGTACAAAAGAGCTATTACAGTGGAGGAGAAGATGGGAGAATGGGAGAAGGGCATCACTTGGACCTTACTTTTTTTATCAGTATTAACTTAACAGTATTAGCTCAAAGAGGGAATAATATATATAATTAGTTGAATATAGAAATCTGTCTTACCTAACAGGGAATTAAAAAGGGAGGAGATCAACTAAAAGAGTGAGGGAGTTGACAAAATGGAGGGCAGAGAACAGGAGGTAGTAAACAAAAGTAAAACATTGATGAGGCGGGAAAGGGTGAAAAGAAAAAGAAGACAAACAGGAGAAAGAATAGGATGGAGGGAAATACACAGGTAGTAATCATAACTGTGGATATGAATGGGATGAACTCTCCAATAAAATGGAAATGGCTAGTACAGTGGCTCAGGAGAAAGGATCCTACAATATATTGTTTACAAGAAACATACTTGAAACAGAGAAAAAGAAAGAGGCTACAACAGAATCTATTATATGTAGCTGAAGTTAAAAAAAAAAATCCGGGGTAATAATCCTGATCTCAGACAAAGTAAAATCAAAAATAGAACTAATTAAAACAAATATAGAAGGAAAATACATCTTGCTAAAAGATATCATAGACAATGAAGCATTACCAATACTAAACATATATGTACCAAATGGTATAGCATTCAAATTCTCTTTTTAAAATGTCTTTTTTTTAATTTTATTTTTTCCCAATAATATTTCATTTTTTCCAAATACAAGTAAAGATAGTTTTCAACATTCATTTTTAATCTTTTTTTTTTCTTTTGTGAAACAATTGGGATTAAGTGACACATCCAGGATCACACAGCTAGGAAATGCTAAGTGTCTGAGGCTGGATCTGATTTCAGATCCTCCTGACTCCAAGACCAGTGCTCTATCCTTTGTGCCATCTAGCTCCTCAACATTTGTTTTTGTAAGATTTTGTGTTCTAAATTTTTCTCCCTGCCTCCTTGATCTCCCCCACCTCCCCAAGCCAGGAAACAATCTGATAAAGGTTATATATGTACAATCCTCTTAAACATAGTTCCATCTTGTGCAACAACAACAAAAAAATCAAATCAAAAGGGAAAAAAAAGACACAGGAAGGAAAATACATAAACAAACAAAACTGTGAAAATACTATAGTTCAATCCATATTCAATCTCCATAGATCTCTCTCTGGATGCAATGAGCATGTTCCATCCCAAGTCCATTAGAAGTGCCTTTGAATTACCACAATGTTGAGAAGAGCAAAGATCATCACAGTTGATTATCACATAGTCATATGACATAACACATGTTACCTGTACAATGTTTTCCTGGCTCAGCTCACTTCATTCAACATCAGTCCATGTAGGTCTTTCCAAGGTTTTTCTGAAATCAGCCAGTTCATCATTTCTTGTAAAATAATAATAATCTATTATATTTATATTTCATAACTTATTTAGCCATTCCCCAATTGACAGGCATCCACTCAATTTCCAGTTCCTTGCCATTACAAAAAAGCTGCTATAAATGTTTTTGCACATATGGGTCCTTTTATCTTTTTATTATCTCTTTGGAATATAGATCCAGTAGTGAGACTAGCAATCAAATTCTTAATGGAGATGTTAAGTAAGTTACAAAAAGAAACCATACTAATAGGTGATCTCAACTGTCCCCACCAAGAACTTAATAAATCCAACCAAAAATAAACAAGAAACTAAAAAGGTAAATAGGATATCAGAAAAGTTATACATGACAGACCACTGGAAAAAGCTGAATAAGAACTGAAAGGAATATACATTTTCTTAGTATCATATAGCACTAAATAAAAAATTGAACATGTAATGAGGCATAAAAACCGCAAAATCAATTGTAGAAAAGCAGGTATTAAATGTATTCTTTTCAAATCATAGTGTAATAAAAATCACATCCAACAAAGAGAAGTAGAAAGATAGAGCAAAAATTAATTGGAAACTAAATAATAAGTGTGTCAGAGAACATAACCAAGAAACCATTAATTTCATTAAAGAAAATGACAACAATAAGACAATATAACAAAATTTATGGCATATAGCCAAAGTAGTAATTAGAGAAAAATTTACTTCTCCAGATTCTTATATCAACAAAATGGAAAAAGAGCAGATCGATGAATTGGCATGCAATTAGAAAAATTTAAAAAGAATAAATTAAGAATTCCCAATGAACCACCACATTGGAAATCCAGGAAATCAAAGGTGAGATTAATAAATTTGAAATAAAAGTAAAACAAAACAAAACAAAAAGCTACTGAGTTAACAAAAAAAAATCTATATGCTGGTTTTATGGGGGGGAAATCAATAAAATAAGTCATTGGTTAATTTTATTTTTAAAAAAAGAAAGAAAGAAAACAAATCTCTAGTATCAAAAGTGGAAAGGGTAAAGTCACCATCAATGAAGAAAAAATAAAAGCAATCACTAGGAAATATTTTGCCCAATTATATACCAATAAACTGACAATCTGAGTAAAATTGATGAATATTTATGAAAATATAAATTACCAAGATTAACAGATTAGGAAATAGAATGCCTAAATAATCCCATCTTTAAAAAATAAATTGAACAAGTCATTAATGAACCTCTGGGAAAAAAACCCTAGCAACTGATGAGTTCATGAGTGAATTTTACCAAACATTTAAAGAACAATTAATCCTAATACTATATAAACTATTTGGAAAAATAGGCAAAGAAGGAGTCTTACAAAATTTCTTTTATGACACAAATCATAGTGCTGATACCTAAACCAAGAAAAACTAAAATAGAGAAAGAAAATTATAAACTAATTTCTCTAATAAATATTAATGCAAAATTTTGAACAAAATATTAGCAAGATGGTTACAACAATATATCATAAGGATTATACACTATGACCAAGTAGGATTTATACCAGGAATGCAGGGTTGATTCAGTTTTAGGAAAACTATCATCATAATTGGCCATTTCAATAACAAGACCAACAGAAATATAATTATCTTTCCCCCCTTTTTAAAGTGAAGAGTGTCTCAGTAGATACCGAAAAAGCTTTTGACAAAATACAGTACCCATTTCTATTAAAAAAAAAAAAAGAATAAAGAGCATAGGAATAAAGGGAATGTTCTCCTTAAAAATTATAAGTATTATCTATCTAAAACTATCAGCAAGCATTACCTTTAATGAGGATAAATCAGAACCTTCCCAATAAATGTTAAAGAGGATGTGAGAAAATTGGGATACTAAAGCATGGAGTTGTGAGAGTTCAATCATTCTAGAGAACAATTTGGAGCTGTGCCCAAAAGGCAAACAAACTACATACACTTTGATCCAGAAATACCATACAATACTTGAACTATATCCCAAAGGTATCATAAAAAAAGGAGAAAGGATATATATTTGCAAAAATATTTATAGCATCTCTTTTTGTAGTGGCAAAATATTGGAAATTGAGGGGATGCCCATAACTTGACAAAGGGTCGAACAAGCTGTGGCATATTATATAATGGAAAACTATTGAGCAATAAGAAGTGATAAACAGGTAGATTTCAGAAAAACCTGGAAAGACTTGTATGAACTGATGCAAAGTGAAATGAATAGAACCAGAAAAAAACTGTACACATATTGGAAACCCTGTGTGATGATCAATAATGAATTACTCAGCTCTTCTCAGCAGCATCATGATCCAAAACAAGAATAAAGAACTCATGAAAGAAAACGTTATTCACATCTAGATAAAAGACTGACTCTGAATGTAGACTGAATCATATTTTTTCACTTCAAAATTTATAAAATATCTAGGAATACACTTACCAAGACAGACTCAGGAAATATATGAATATAAAACACTCTTCATAGAAATAATGATAATGAATTAGAGCAGAATTAATTGCTCATGGATAAAGAATATTTATTGCTTATTAAAATATTAAATTTAAAAATATTTAAAATTTATTTTTACAATATTAATTATTGAAATGTTTAAAATGACAATATTACCTAACAATTTATAGATTCAGGTGCCATGACAACTGAATTACTAAAGGATTGCTGAAAAAAACAAGACAAAAATTATAACAATTCATCTGCAGGAATAAAAGATAACAGCCCTCAAAGGCTAACAGGGGAGTCAAAAGCAACATTACAGAGCTGTGGTTCTTTAGTCTCTTTTATAATCTTAAAAATTATTGAGGCCCTGAATTACTAGTTTTCAGGTTATAATTATCAATATTTAACCATGTTAGAAATTAAAATGTCTTAAGAGTATTATAAAAAACAGTTTTGACCTTGCAGACACACACATACACACACATACACACATGTCCCTAGACCATACTTCAAAAATTTCTGATTTTGAGAACCACTTCAAATCCTGCCCTGAACATTTACTTGGGGTAAGCCATTGAATATTCTTAAGTTTCAATTTTCTCATTTATAAAATAAAGAAATAATACTCAAAGATTTCTAAGGTTACTTTCATTTTTAATTTTTTTTTATTTTGACACTAGCTTTTTATTTTCAAAACACATGCAAAGATAGTTTTCAACATTCAACCTTGCAAAACCCTTAAAGATACTTTCAACTCTAAATTCTTGATCCAAAGGACATATATAAACATATTTTTAAAAATGAGTAAGTGTTGTTGTTCAGTCATTCAGTCAATTATTTATGACCCTGGAGAACCTACTATCTAGGGGGTTTCCTTGGCTAGGATGCTGGAATGGTTTAACATTTTCTTCTCCAGTGGATTAAGGCAAACAGAGATGAAGTGACTTGTCCAGAATCACATAGCTAGTAACTTTTTGAGGCTGCATTTGAACGCGGTTCTTCCTAACTCCAAGTCTAATATACTATCCACTGAGCCACCTTGTTGTTCAGTTGTATCTGATTCTTTGTGCCCCTTCTTGGCAAAGATGCTAGCTTGGTTTTTGCCATTTTTTTTCCAGTTCATTTTATAGATGAGGAAACTGAAGCAAACAGTGTTTTGCCCAGGATCACATATGTCAGAGGCAGTAACACAGGAAAATGAGTTTTCCTGACTCTAGGACTGGCACTCTATCCACTATGCCTGATGATAGTAGAAAGTTAATCCAAGTTCAGGCAATAGGGGAATATGTTTGGACAGCCTTCTGTTTAGAAACTCCCTCCTCCCAGGAAGGAGAAGTTCTCTTTATGTCACAGCTTCTAATAGAAACTTAACTGATACAGAAGTAAATCTAGATTTCTATTATTTCCTCTTTGAAATGGGAGTTGTAGGATTCAGGTTTGCCTCTTATACTGAGGCAAAGAAAAAGCTAGGATATGCTGATAATAAATGGACATATAAGACCTCATCCATTTTAGAACAGAAGGAAATGGTAGTCATTTGACTACTGGTTGATTCTTAGTGAATGTCTTAAGCTTTCTGAGCCTCAGTTTCCTCATTTGTGAAACTGGGACAACAGCACTTATCTCATGCTCTTGTTGTGGAGAGCAAATGAGATAAAGCACATAAAGAACCCTGCAAACCTTAAACCTTAAAGTGAAGGTTTAATGAATTTGAGTAACTATTTGAGTAATCATTAGTGGCAGGTGAATAAATATGCATGCAGGATAAATTGAAAGGTAGATTGTATGGTAGAATTAATATCAAAACATAAGCACTTAAAATAAGCACCTTCTCTGTTCAAGACCCTTTATTAAAGTTCTAATCCAATACATCGTCGTGGTATGGCTTTGATCTTGGGCTTTTAGAGGATTTCTCAGTGAAGAAATATCTCTGGCAGAGTCTAAGAGAGTTTCACATAGGAAGTGGCACCTAAATTGGTACTTGAAGGGTGAGAAGTATTTCAATAGGCAAGGATGAGGATGGAATACAGACCACAACCCCAAGGCATAGGAGACAGTTTCCATGAAGGCAAAAAAAAAAAAGGTCTGTACTGATCAAACTGTTAGCTATCACCTCAGCCCAGCCACTGGGATAATGGAACCCAAACATTACATCAGAACAACAGAGAAGCTTTTCTCCATCTCAGAAATGGAACCAGCCTTAAGAATCTGGTTCAAAAGTATGATTAAGACAGGCCAATTAGAACAGAAGGAGTGCACAGGGGTCTATGGTTGGGCCAAGGAGAAAACCAACAGCAGAGAGATCGGATTTCCTGAGGCTAAGAATTAGAGGGAACTCCAGTGAAGGGTGGAGAAGGCATCTGTCCAAGCCCACAGCTGTGTTGCCTTCAGCTGAGATGGGGAGGGGATGAAGCAAAAAAATGACAGGTTGACTATCTGCATGAAGTAAATCATCATTAATCAAAGCCCTACACTCCTCCCTTCATGTTTTCCTGACCTTGCTCTTTGCTCTCTTGCATCCTTCAGACAGGACAATGAGCATGGACCCTTTCCAGCAGGTTTGCTGACTCTCTCCTTACCTTTTAATCATCCCTAAACCCCTCCAGGGCCCATCCCTGAAGTACAGAATAGCATCTGCAAAAACAGCCCAAAACAACTTGAAACTAAGGGAGTAACCTTGGGATCAGATTTTTTTTTCAATCTTTTATGATTTATAAAATGTTTGATTTTTTAAAAATAATTTTATTTATTTTTATTCTGAACCTAATCAACATTAAACAAATATTTCTATATGCCAACAGAAAAAAGAGTACATAAAACTGAGTCTATAATTAGCAGCTTGCTTTTATTTTTAAGTATACAATAAATTCAATGTATTATTTTCAAAACTGTCTAACTTGTCTGTTTCCTATTTACTTTTGTTCTTTTATATAGTTTTAAAAAATAATTAATGATGCCCTCTTTCTACTTACTATTCCTTTCCCATTTTAATAACCCCATTTCTAGTCTTTCACAATTTGCCAAAAAAATGGAAAGAAGAAAATAAAAATTACTCCAGATAACACATAGTCAAATAAAACAAATTCCCTCACTAACCAAATCCAAAGATGGATATCTCATTCTGCACTTTAAATTCATCAACCTATGTTAGGAGGAATGTAATGTATTTTATCCTCAGTCTTTGGAAATTATGTATGGTCACTGCATTGATCAAAACTCTAAAGTTCTTTTTCTTTACAATACTATTTTATATAAATTGTTCTCCAGGTTCTGCTCACTTTACTTTGTATCAATTTATACAAATCTTCTCAAGTGTGTCTGAAATAATCCTTTTCACTATCTCATTATCTTACAAGAGCATTCCATTACATTCATATACCATGATTTGTTCAGTCATTTCCCAATTTATGAGTACCCCCTCAGATTCCAATTTTTATCATCACAAAAAGAGAGGCTATATAAAAGGGAAAAGGACCCATATGTGTAAAAATTTTTGGAGCAGCTCTTTCTCTAGTGGTAAGAAACTGGAAATTGAGTGGATGTCCTTCAGTTAAAGAATGCCTTTATAAGATATGGTATCTGAATGTAATGGAATATTAATGTTCTGTAAGAAATGATAAGCAGTGTTTCAGAAAAGTCTGGAAAGACTCATATGAACTGATGCTGAGTGGAGTGAGTAGACCAAAAGAACATTAAACACAGTAACAACGAGATTATGTAATGATCAATTGTGATAGGCTTGGCTCTTTTCAACAATGAGATGATTCAAGGAAATTCTAATAGATTTGTGACAGAAAGTGCCCTTCACATCCAGAGAAAGAACTATAGAGACTGAATATGGATCAAAGCATAGTATTTTCATCTTTGTTGTTGTTATTTTCCTTTCTGTATTTTTTTCCCTTTTGATCTGATTTTTTTGGTGCAGTATGGTGAATATGGAAATAGGTTTAGAAGAATTGCATATGTTTAACCTATATCAGATTGCTTGCTGTCTAGAAGGGGGAAGAAGGGAAAAAAATTTGGAACACAAAGTTTTGCAAAAGTGAATGTTGAAAACCATCTTTGCAAATATTTGAAAAAAATAAAAAGAAATGCTATAAATATTTTTCTAGATATGGTTCCTTTTCTTTCTTTCCTCTCTGAGATGTAGATCTAATAGTGTTATTGCTGGCTCAACAGGTATATTCAATTTTATGATCTCTGGAGCAAAGTTTCAAATTACTTTCTGTACTCTACATATGCAATATAGTAATGTTCCTGCTTTCTTACAGCTGTTCCAACACAACTGTCATTTTCTGCTTTTGTCATTTGTGCAAATTTAATAGATAAGAATTGGAAACTGAGTTGTTTAATTTGCATTTTTCTTGTTATTAGTTATTTGGAAAATTTTTTAAAATATGGTTTTTGAATGCTTGAATTTCTTCCTTTGAGAACTATTTATTCATATCCTTTGCTTATTTATTTACTGGGTAAGGACTCAGACTTTTCCCTACAAGAGCCATGAACCAGAGTAAATCCAAAAAGGCAAAAAAGTGATGGTAGAGGTCAAGGACAGAACAACATGGACACTAGAATCTGGTTTCCACCATTCCCATCACTTTCTTCCAGATAATACACAGCTCAACATCTCTGTAATCCCAAAATGAGAATGACTATATCCTATTTCTAAACTCATAATATTCAGAAGAGGGTCCTCAAACTATGCCCAGTAGCAAACTTTCTGCAGATCCCAGAGGAGGAAGGAACATCAAGTCATTTCATGGCACAAAGGCAAACTCCAGAAGGTGGCACTGGGTGATTTGGCACTGTGTCCCATTCCTCTAGTGGGAGGCTGTTTGCCAGATACTTAACCCAGTTGATTAGGAATTTCCTGCCCATCATTAAGGGCTGCCCATCTGTTTGCTCTCTCCCTCCAATGGTCTGAATTTCTGTTGTCCTTTTGTGGGAGATCTGTTGTCTCTACACAGTCAATCCCCAATTTTTAGTACATCCTTAATATCTAGTTTTTGCATCACAAAAAGAAATATGTTTTTGTACATATGTTTCATGTTCCTCTTTCTTTGATCTCTTTGAGATAAACAGTTAATAGTGGTATTGCTGGGTCAACAGGTACGGACACTTTTGTGATCATTGGGGATTTAGTTTAAAGTCACTCTCCATAGCTCCACCAGTAATGTATTAATGTCCTTGAATTCCTACAGTTGCTCTTGTTACATTCCACTTGAGAACATCCATTCTAATTGAGCCCAGTAACTTCCAGTGATTATTTTGATTGCCTGAGAAGCCAAGCCTCCCTTTTTATAGTCCACTCTGCTGGCTGAGAAAAGTTTGGTCAGGTTGAGATAGCTATGAGAATAGCAACTAGTCAGTTAAATTCTACCTTCTGCCATTTGGCAATATTCCATAGTGCAGCCCAGACTTCTCAGTCATGTTCTCACGAGTTAATATTCTTAGCCTTAGGTTAAAGTGTAACTCTTCTCTAAGTCAAATAACCAAATATAATTATTATTTCATGGCTGCCTCAGTTCAAATTATAGAAACACAAATGAGAAGAACAAGGAAGAGAACAAAGTCAAAAATTTCAGAACTTCTATCCAAATGTCCTATTAAACATCTGGGTCATTAAAAAATAATAAAATAAAACACAATAGACAGGTGTCTCCTACCCAAGATTTTGTTGAGAGGGATGCTTACTGTTCCTGCTACTCAAATGATTATCTTGTAGAATCTTTCTAATTTTTCCTTATTATTAATGAGAAGATGTGATGACTTTTCAATTTAATTCAAATCAATAAGCATTTATTAAACATGCACTCTGTGCCAGATACTGTGCCAGTATTTGAAGAAACAAAAACAGAAAGAGACAGGAGATAGCACTTGATCTGAGCCTTACCAGGACCTTGGGATACAAAGAAGCAGAGATAAAGAGGGAAAAGCGATCTAGGTATGGGGGACAACCTATGAAAAGGCACAAGGAGAGGAATTATGATGCTGTGTATTGAGAAAAAAGATCTAAACCCAGGTTAGATGTAATACAGAGTAGATGAAAAGAGAATAATTGAAATCAGGTTGATGGATTCCCTGGTATACTAGGCTAGACCTATTCATAATCTGTAGGCAGTACTTATCTGGGACAGTGTTTCTCACCCTGGTCCAATTCAAGAATATTTTCTTAGTTTTAGGAGTCCCTTCTCCAAACAAGAGATCATGTTTTACTCTTCTATTACTGTGGAATAGACAAGAATTTCCAAAAAGGTGCTTTAAAAATTCTTCATTTTTTGGTTTTATTTGTTTGAATATCACCTGAATCACTCTTTAGATTAATTCGTTATTTCCTACCAAGTAGTTAGCTAATAGTCAAAATCCATAAAGAGGCTGGCTGTCTAACTTTTTGATATTTATTATATGGCATATTTAGGGGTAGGAATTACAAACTGACTTTATATATTTTTACTGGATTATTTTCTTTTATTCTGTTTTGATCCCCAATCACATATGGGTCTGAGGCAGCTAGGTGGCAGGCCTGGAATTCAAATTTGGCCTCCAAGACTTACTACCTGTATGACACTTATTTGCTTTGGTTTTTTCACCTATAAAATGTTGGATTTGAAGAAGTTGGGGTTGGAAAAGAAAATAGCAAACCAGTCCAGTATCTTTGCCAAGCAAAGCACAAATGAGTTCACAAAGTGTTGAACATAAATAAATTTTGGTTAAGAATTGTCCATTTATGCCATGTCTTCTCATTATCCAATGAAGTATGAACAACAGACTTTATGCTCAACCAGATGGATTGAGAAATCGGTTTTCCCAGAAGGAAAACTATGGAGATTCCAGAAAAAAAGGCCACTTTTTTATGGAAAAATTTACCATTTTCAAAAGGCCATTTCTCTAATCCTGCCCTTTTGCTCCTATACATCTATCTAGCATCCATTCTATAAATAGGTGTGCTGCTTACACTCTCAAGATTTTGGCATATCATTAATATAAACTCAATAAGTAGTCTGTTGGCAATCGCTTCTTGTTGATAGACTGTTCACCCATATGTCGTAAACACAATATAATCCTTTCTAACACCAATCCAGTCTTTTATTTTAGTAAGTCAACTAAAATAGAAGTATTCGATGCAGCGGATGAAAACAAAATCAGTACAATATCACAAGCAAATTATAAGAAACAATTATAGTCCAAAAAGAGTTTAGTCCCACTCTTTTCAATTATTTCAAGATAGTACAAACAATCTACATTAATATCAGTCTGATCTGCAACTTCTCTCCTACATCAATTTTATTGTCTACATAGTTGATAATTACAGAATAGGATGTAGCAATAAAGTAGACATTATGAAATGCTGTGCTTTTCAAACATTTGATAAGTCTTTCCAAATTTTATCGACACAATTATAACAATTAGAGAACTAGTTGTTCAAGCAAAGAAAACCTTAAGTAAAATAATATCTGATATTGATACAGTAATTCAAGACTTAACAAGAACATTATGCATATTACTAATTTAAGATTCAGATAACTTAGCTACTGAATTATCAAGACATGACAAATTATTAAGGTCAGTTCTTCCCTTTTCCTAGTCTACTTTTATAATATAAGGGGAGGAGGACTATCCTCCTGTGCAAACATGGGACTAAACTTTTTGCCATTCTGTATACAATATGGCTATTTTATTTCTCTGCTTTTGTCCTGCTCTGCCATTCAGATATTTTTACTGACCAACTTTGTAAAATTCTAAGAACACATTTCAAGAAATATCCTAGAATTCCTATTAATCCAATTAACACATTTAAATATGATCTTAGCAATATCTTTTCAAGGTTAATTCCCCTCAAACCAGTTGGAAATTTTTAAGTTAAAATTCAGATTCAAATTTTTATTAGGAAAGTCATATCAGAAAGGATCATGAAGACCCTCCAGAGATTACAATTACTTAATACAAAATTAGGGCAATAGGTTTTTCAAGTAAAATGTCCCTGGGGAGGGACTAACTACCACTACTTATGACAATCACTGCTAAATTGGTTCTCTACAGGCCCAAAGGGCTGTCAAACTGCTTATTCTTTAACCAAGAAAAACTACTACTAGGTCTATATCCCAAAGAGATTAAAAAAAAAAAAAGACCCATACGTAAAGAAATTTTTATAGCAGCTCTTTTTGTGGTAGCAAAGAATTGGAAATTGAGGGGATGGTTCAACAGTTGGGGAATGGTTGAACAAGTTGGGATATGTGATCATGTTGAAATAATTTTGTGCTATAAGAAATGCTGAGGGGGATGAATTTAGAAAAACATAGCAAGAACTATGTGAACTTATGCAAAATGAAATGAGAAGAACTAGGATATAATTGTGCAAAATAATAGCAATCAATATAGTAATGATCAACTGTGAAAGACTTGGCTATTCTGACCAATATAATCATTCAAGACAGTTTCAAAGAACTCATGACAAAAAATGTTGTCTCTTTCAGAAACAGAACTGAAGAACTGAGTGAAAACTGGATTTTCTTGCTTTCTTTATTTTTCTTATTTTTAAAATAAATATGACTAATATGGAAATACATTTTTCATATGTATAATTGATATCATATTGCTTACCTTTTCAGTGGGAGAGAGGAAGAGAATTTGGAACTCAAAATTTAAAAAGAAAAGAATGTTGAAAATAAGCAATAAAAAATTTAAAACGTTTAGTTCCCTCTTAATCATAGCTCTGACTCATTTAAATATTGTTACCAATTCTGACTCCCATATACAATCACATATCTATAATCACACTTCTTCCCCATTAAACAATATAGGTCAATTTATGATAGTCATACCAATATACCAAAACTCAATTTCTATTTAATTGTGACACATTACACTGAATAACATCAAGACTATAAAAAGAAGTGAAAAGAAATACTATTTTCATAGAGAAAGTTTAGAAAAAAAATTTAAAAACTTTTAGTTCCCTCTTAGTCATAGCTCTGACTCATTTAAATAATGTTACCAATTCTGACTCCCATATACAACCACATATCTATAATCACACTTCTTGCCCATTAAACAATATAAGTCAATTTTATGATAGTCATACCAATATACTAAAACTCAATTTCTATTTAATTGTGACACATTACACTGAATAACATCAAGACTATAAAAAAAAAAAGTGAAAACAAATACGATTTTCATAGAGAAAGTTTAGAAAGTCAGGTCCAAAAATCCTTTGGATTTTTACCAATATGGAAAGAAATTTTTCTTTAAATCTTTTGTGCACTTCTAAGTTTGGTAACTGCTTTGAGAGATTATAACATTTCAGTCAACTCATACTTGGCCAACTTAAAGTGATGGTTTACTTCATAATATTTATTTGATTAGGATGAATTTGAATGAAACATTTCTTTCCATATGGGTTTCCAGATGAGTTGTCAATGCCTTTCCTTCTTGAAATGTCTTTGCATATGGGTCATCTTGTTGGATTTTCCCCTATATCTCTACACTAAGAAGTGTGAGATGACTGACGGCAACCTAGTGAGATACTAATGAAAGACTAAGTAGATCTTGAGAGTTGTAAGAGAGAACAGTGAAGGGGCCAGAGAGCTTGAAAGTCACTACATAGACCATTTCCAAGGAGCTCTAATTCCCGAGTATAGTGCTAAATCCGGGTATTTTGAAGTACTTGGAGATGCAAGGATAGGTGAATGAACTACTTAAATATTACCTCAGCTTGGACTTCATTAAGATTCAGCCAGGGTTGACTAAAAACCATTACATTGAATCCCCAATCCCCATATTTATGCCCACCTGCATTTTTGATTTCCTTCACAAGCTAATTGTACAATATTTCAGAGTCTGATTCTTTTTGTACAGCAAAATAACGGTTTGGTCATGTATACTTATTGTGTATCTAATTTATATTTTAATATATTTAACATCTACCGGTCATCCTGCCATCTGGGAGGTTTGGCAATTGTTAATGCTGTAAAGTTACCCATGCATATAACCTGTAAATAAAAGGCTATTAAAAAAAAAAAAAAAAAAAAAAAAGATTCAGCCAGGGAGAAAAATAGGGAAAGACAAGCATGAAATAACAAAGAATGAAATAAGCAAAACCACTAACCCCAATACCGTTTGAAGAAAACGGTATTAATTATTTTGAGCATTATAATTACTCAAATCAAAACTTCCTTTCACGTATGTGATTTCATTTATTCCCTTCACTAGTGTTAAGTACAACTCCCCCAGGCCCGAGGGGTTTCAGGAGTTACTGAGGCAAGGGGGCGCGGGACTTATTAACTCGATAATTTCTTTCCCTTTAGCTTGGAGCTAGGAAGAATCTTCCAGAGCGTGCACTTAACAGACATGGGCACTGAAAGGGCTGTCCGCACGCTCCCAGAGCACAGAGGGAGAGTAAGACTCTCAGGAGCATCTGTCTAACAAGAGTTCATCGCGTCACACAAGAATTGTGACATAATCCACCACTGTCTCTGAGGTTTCTTTTGCCTTCTGGAAGTTTGGGCTTCGGCTTCCCTATTTTTAGTCTCCTCGAAGTCACAGAATAGAGAAAGACACAAGAAGTATCTATAAACTGTAATAGTTATAATACATGTATGACATCATTGCTATATTTCTAACGCGATATTTCTAACCCTCACTCAGCCTCGGGATCTCCTCCGGTGACAGGAGGATGGGTTGTTCTGGAAGACTCCCTGCATAGGCCGGAAGAGCGCGCAGTCAGAAAGTGAAAGGCCCCCAGAGCCAGGGGGCGCCAGGCGCGGGCAGAGCCGGAGGCGGAGCCTGCCGGGCTTGGGGACACTCCGCAGGCGTTTTGGGGGGATGGGAATCCACTGCCCGGCACGCACGTTTGCGGAGAGCCAGGGTGACGCTCTTTGCAAACTACGGGAATCTTCGAGAAGTGCAGGGAGCAATGGGGAGCCCGGGCGGCTGGGGGTTGGGGGCAGAAACTCACAGATTGCGCAGGAGCCCCGCTCCGGTTCCGGCTCCGACTCCGGCTCCGGCTCTTGCAGCAGCAGCGGCGGCCGCGCGGCCGGCCTTCTGCAGCATTCTTAGCGCCATCTTCCCGTCGGACTTCAGGCTCCGGCTCCGGGCTCTCACGCCTCCCGACCTCAGACACCTTCCCCGGGCTGCAATTGCGCCCGCCCTGAGTTTCCCTGCTCGTGCCACACGCGGCGCCGCTGCCCGGGCGCCTATTGGCCCAGGGGGCGGCGCCGCGGGGCGCCCGGGCCAAGGTCGCGGGCTGGGCCTCGGCCGTGGGAGCCCGGGCTCCTCCGGCGCCTTAAATCTTTTTTGTGTCTTTTCTGGAATTTTGTCTTGTTTCACTTCAGATAAGCCCGGCCACCGTCCGACACTCGTTGCTCGGGCTCCAAGTCGAATGGAAACTTTTTCTCTGAATTTGAAACATGTAGCATCACTTTTCCCCCCTTTATTTTCATCAATTTTGCTGACTTTCCCCCTTTTCTTTTTCTTTTTATCTGTTTTAATTATACGGGGTAGTTAGTTCTCTGGGATGGAGAAATTTAGTGTAAACTAACCCGAGTTAAATAAATTTTTTATGTTTTAATTATACGGGGTAGTTAGTTCTCTGGGATGGAGAAATTTAGTGTAAACTAACCTGAGTTAAAAAATATATATAGTGTAGAATTTAAAATGTGGAATTTTAGTGCAAACTAAATTGAGGTTAAAAATAAAAAAAAAAAAAACATGAATAAAATTGTATTTTGAAAATTTTATTGGAACGGGCTTCTGGAACCGGCCTAGGTAGGTCTGTGCTGGGTCCCTGTCATCCCTGCCCAAGAATTAATAGGCAACCCTTGCATTTCATTTTAATTTTATTTTAGCCCCAGGTGGATCATGTTTCAGAAGGGTTAACTGCGGAACCCAGGAGGAGACAGAGAATTTGTAGGAATGATTCTTTCCTAGTAGATGCTCTTATGAGCGGGTGGTTTGGTTTTTAAGTTATTAAGAATGATAGCCAAAGAGACTTGAAACTCCGGGTTGCTTTTTCTCTCTCTCCATACAAAAAGCTTCTTTTCTGATTTGGGCATTTAATAATAATCCAACTTTAAAAAAAATTTAAAAAAAAAAAAAAAAAAAAAGGTTTGCCACCTCAAGTGAGCCGATTTCATTTCTTCCTTTTCTCAGATTAAATTCATCATCACATTCATTTGTGTGACTGCACTCAACTGTCCATTGCATAAAAAAGGGAAAAGGTACATAAATTTGTAATGTAATCCACTTTCACTGGCCACGTGGAGTTTACAGTCTGCTTTGGAAAATAGGATGCACATACAAATAACCAATAATAGACCACCCCCTCCCCTATGGATTCAAAATAACCTATGACAAGCACGCAGAATTTGTTAATCTAGGGAAGTCATTTAATTTTGTTGTTGCCCATAGAGTGTTGGTCTATGGGGGAGGAACTCCTGCTTTCAATTCCCGTCTCTGACATACTGACTCTGAGGGGAGTCAGTTTTTGTACACGGTTGTTTGCATATTGTCTCCTTTAGATTGTAAACTCAAGAGCGAGGACTGTCTTTTGCCAGTCTTTGTATCCCCATTACTTAGTACAATGCTTAGCACAGAATAGTGCTTATTAAATATTCCTTGACACTGACACCAGCCCACCACACTTAAGTGCTGTCAGAACTTCATTAAAATAGAATATAATTGGGAAATATTAAAAAAAATAAAAATACAATAGAATGTAGATAATATTAATATGTGGTTTTCCAAGTTAATATGAGGCCAACAGGGATCCTTATGACATAAGGCCTCATATTGACTTGGAAAACCACATATTAATATTATCTATATCCTATTGTGTTTTTATTTTTTAAAATATTTCCCAATTATATTTTATAGTGGTCTTCCTCTCTATTTGAGTTTAACATTATTGTTCTAGGCAACTCTTAAACTAATAGAGGAAGTTCTCTCCCTGTACCAATGCAATCATAGGTCTGGTCCTTAGCCTGTAAACAATTAGAACAGTAATATTTGGGACACAGGGGGGAAAGCAATTACATTCTAGAAGTGAAAAGAAGGGAGAAGAATCAGGGGAGTTTTCCTGGGGATGATGTTTAGATTAGACTTTGAGAAATGATTAAATATTCATCCAACTGTGGGGAAGTAAAGGGGAACATTACAGGCACAAGGAACAAAGCAAAAGCATGAATTGGAGAAGGGCAAGGCATTTTCTGGGGACTTAGATGAAGGAAAGGCCCACAAAACAGTTTCTGTGTGATTAATAATGAATTTAATAATCAATAATCAATTAGGCTGGCAGATAATAAATTGATGATCTCTGGCCACTCTCAATAACCAAAGATAAACCATTGGAGATCCTTGAATGATTGAATATCTTTGGAAAGAAAGGTGTCCCCAAGTGGTGAAAATCAAATCTTGTTGGTAAATAATGAGAAGGTAGACATATTAATGAAAAGTTGGGCTAAAAGTCTTCAGCTCCTGCTGAAAAAATGATTTGATCACGTACTCAGCCTCCTCCACTAACCTGAACAAAAAGAATCCTTTTCTACCCAGACAGTTCTGGTTTTCTCTTTCATGAGAAAAGAACTCATGAAAAGTTCTTTTAGGTTATCCTGAATTCCAGTGGGGAGCTGCAAGGACATATACTTACTTCCTAAGGTGGATAATTTACCTAGATTATATTCTATTTATATGGTCTCCCAATTGCATGGGGTCCTACCCAAGAATGCAGAGCAAGTACCTAAAGGAATTAGGTAATTTCATCTGTCAACTAGGCATAAAGAATGAAATTATTAATAAATTAGAGGAACATAGGATAGTTTACCTCTCAGACCTGTGGAAGGGGAAGGTTTTTATGACCAAAGCAGAACTAGAGATCATTACTGATCACAAAATAGAAAATTTCGATTATACCAAACTGAAAAGTTTTTGTACAAACAAAACTAATGCAGACAAGATTAGAAGGGAAGCAATAAACTGGGAAAAAAATTTTACAGTCAAAGGTTCTGATAAAGGCCTCATTTCCAAAATATATAGAGAATTAACTCTAATTTATAAAAATCAAGCTTCTCCAATTGAAAAATGGTCAAAGGATATGAACAGACAATTCTCAGATGAAGAAATTGAAACTATTTCTAGTCATATGAAAAGATGCTCCAAGTCATTATTAATCAGAGAAATGCAAATTAAGACAACTCTAAGATACCACTACACACCTGTCAGATTGGCTAAGATGACAGGAAAAATAATGATGATTGTTGAGGGGATGTAGGAAAACTGGGACATTGATTCATTGTTGGTGGAGTTGTGAACAATCCAACCATTTTGGAGAGTAGTTTGGAACTATGCTCAAAAGTTATCAAACTGTGCATACCCTTTGATCCAGCAGTTACTACTGGATTATATCCCAAAGAGATTATAAAGAAGGGAAAGGGACCTGTATGTGCACGAATGTTTGTGGCAGCCCTTTTGTAGTGGTCTAGAAACTGGAAACTGAATGGATGTCCATCAGTTGGAGAATGGCTGAATAAATTGTGGTATATGAAAATTATGGAATATTACTGTTCTGTAAGAAATGACCAACAGGATGATTTCAGAAAGGCCTGAGAGACTTACACGAACTGATGCTGAGTGAAATGAGCAGGACCAGGAGATCATTATATACTTCAACAACAATACTAGATGATGACTAGTCCTGATGGATCAGGCCATCCTCAGCAACAAGATCAACCAAATCATTTCTAATGGAGCAGTAATGAACTGAACTAGCTATACCCAGAAAAGAACTCTGGGAGATGACTAAAACCATTACATTGAATTCTAGTCCCTATATTTATGCACACCTGCATCTTTGATTTCCTTCACAAGCTAATTGTACAATAATTCAGTCTGATTCTTTTTGTACAGCAAAATAATGTTTTGGTCATGTATACTTATTGTGTATCTAAGTTATATTTTAATACATTTAACATCTACTGGTCATCCTGCCATCTAGGGAGGGGTGGGGGTAAGAGGTGAAAAAGTGGAACAAGAGGTTTGGCAATTGTTAATGCTGTAAAGTTACCCATGTATATATCCTGTAAATTAAAGGCTATTAAATAAAAAAAAAAAAAAAAATATTCTATTTATATGGTCTCCCAATTGCATGGGGTCCTACCCAAGAATGCAGAGCAAGTACCTAAAGGAATTAGGTAATTTCATCTGTCAACTAGGCATAAAGAATGAAATTATTAATAAATTAGAGGAACATAGGATAGTTTACCTCTCAGACCTGTGGAAGGGGAAGGTTTTTATGACCAAAGCAGAACTAGAGATCATTACTGATCACAAAATAGAAAATTTCGATTATACCAAACTGAAAAGTTTTGTACAACAAAACTAATGCAGACAAGATTAGAAGGGAAGCAATAAACTGGGAAAATATTTTTACAGTCAAAGGTTCTGATAAAGGCCTCATTTCCAAAATATATAGAGAATTAACTCTAATTTATAAAAAATCAAGCCATTCTCCAATTGAAAAATGGTCAAAGGATATGAACAGACAATTCTCAGATGAAGAAATTGAAACTATTTCTAGTCATATGAAAAGATGCTCCAAGTCATTATTAATCAGAGAAATGCAAATTAAGACAACTCTAAGATACCACTACACACCTGTCAGATTGGCTAAGATGACAGGAAAAAATAATGATGATTGTTGGAGGGGATGTAGGAAAACTGGGACATTGATTCATTGTTGGTGGAGTTGTGAACGAATCCAACCATTTTGGAGAGTAGTTTGGAACTATGCTCAAAAAGTTATCAAACTGTGCATACCCTTTGATCCAGCAGTTACTACTGGGATTATATCCCAAAGAGATTATAAAGAAGGGAAAGGGACCTGTATGTGCACGAATGTTTGTGGCAGCCCTTTTGTAGTGGCTAGAAACTGGAAACTGAATGGATGTCCATCAGTTGGAGAATGGCTGAATAAATTGTGGTATATGAAAATTATGGAATATTACTGTTCTGTAAGAAATGACCAACAGGATGATTTCAGAAAGGCCTGGAGAGACTTACACGAACTGATGCTAAGTGAAATGAGCAGGACCAGGAGGTCATTATATACTTCAACAACAATACTAGATGATGACCAGTCCTGATGGATCAGGCCATCCTCAGCAACGAGATCAACCAAATCATTTCTAATGGAGCAGTAATGAACTGAACTAGCTATACCCAGAAAAAGAACTCTGGGAGATGACTAAAAACCATTACATTGAATTCCCAGTCCCTATATTTATGCACACCTGCATCTTTGATTTCCTTCACAAGCTAATTGTACAATAATTCAGAGTCTGATTCTTTTTGTACAGCAAAATAATGTTTTGGTCATGTATACTTATTGTGTATCTAAGTTATATTTTAATATATTTAACATCTACTGGTCATCCTGCCATTTAGGGATGGGGGGGGTAAGAGGTGAAAAATTGGAACAAGAGGTTTGGCAATTGTTAATGCTGTAAAGTTACCCATGTATATATCCTGTAAATTAAAGGCTATTAAATAAAAAAAAAAATAAAAAAAAAATTTCATCTGTCAACAATGTCCTTTGGATTTGTACATACTGATGTTCAGGAACTGGTCCCTGAATAAGGAAAGAAAGAGAAAAACCTTAATCCTAATTTAGTAATTTTATTAATATAATAGGAAATAATAATTTCTCTCAGGATGATGAGTTCCCCATTTTGCTATTCAAATTGTTAACATATCATTCTTGTTAAAATTTGATCATACCAGATTGTAGAGGTTTCCTAAATGCCAAGCAAAGAAGTTTGATATGGTACAGCAGAAAGACAAAGATTTGGAGCCAGAAGGCAAAGTTTTGAATCTCAGTTCTACCAGGAGTATCAGTTTGGCACAGTAGGAAAAGAACAAGATATGAAACTCTAAGTAGGGTCAAAAGAGTCAAACGTTACTAAAATGACTAAACAATATAAAGCCTCAACTCCATTGCTGTTGTTCTTCAGTTGGTCTGATCCTGTTACTTTATTGGCGGTAAAGATATTGGAGTGGTTTGCCACTTCCTTCTCATACTTGTTTTACAGATAAGGAAACTGAGGCAAAAAGGGTTAAGTGACTTGTCCATCATCACCCACCTTGTGTTTATGATTCTATGGACCCACTTGTGTGACAATGAGCAAAACTTTGGGTTTCTGCTTCTTCATCTGTAAAATAAAGAGATCCTCACGATCTAAGTCTGTAAACTGTGATCATAGTTCTTTTTAAAAAATAGTATTTTATATGTATAGAAGAATTGCGCATGTTTAACATATATTGGATGACTTGCCATCTAGAGGAGAGGTAGGGGAAAGGATGGGGAAAAAATTGGAACACAAGGTTTTACAAGGGTGAATGTTGAAAATTATCCATGCATGTTTTGAAAATCAAAAGCTTTAATAAAAATAGCATTTCATTTTTCAAATATATGCAAAAATGTTTTTCAATATTCACCTTTGCAAAACCTTGTGTTCCAAATTTTTCTCCCTCCTTGGAAGGTGTTTGAATCTAGGAAGAGAGTTTAGTGTTGGAGACATAGACCTGTGAGAGATCTATATGCAGATAGTACTTTAAAGTACTAAAGTAAATGATACCAAGAGAAATTGTATTGAAAAAGAAAAGGGCTAAAGGATAGAATCTTGGGAACATGGAATTAGGGAAAGAATGAAGAATTTGTAAAGAAGAGAAGAGAACCATTATAAAAATAGGAAGAGAATTAAGCAAAGAGAGTTTATCCAGAAGGGAAGAAGGGCCAATGGTTGCTTAGACGATGCCAAGAAAGATGAGGACTGAGAAAAGTTATCCTCAAAATGACAGTGAGCAGAGAAGTAGAACAACCTAGTTTTCTTAAAACACTCCAACAAAGTTTTTTAAAAAGAAGAAATCACGTAGATAGAAGTATAGTATTTTCACCGTTTTTCTTTTCCTTTCTTCTTTCTTTCCTTTCTCTCAACAATTGAGGTATGGGAAATACAAGCTGTAGTATGTAAAAGTGATGAAATGTTATTATGAAATATGTTAACATATGATGAAATGTTAAATTATATACTATAATAATGTTAAATTCTATGAGAAATGACAAGTAAAATGTTTTCTGAATGAAATTATTAATAAATTAGAGGAACACAGGATAGTTTACCTCTCAGACCTGTGGAAGGGGAAGGTCTTTATGACCAAAGAAGAACTAGAGATCATTACTGATCACAAAATAGAAAATTTCGATTATACCAAACTGAAAAGTTTTTGTACAAACAAAACAAATGCAGACAAGATTAGAAGGGAAGCAATAAACTGGGAAAATATTTTTACAGTCAAAGGTTCTGATAAAGGCCTCATTTCCAAAATATATAGAGAATTAACTCTAATTTATAAAAAAATCAAGCCATTCTCCAATTGAAAATGGTCAAAGGATATGAACAGACAATTCTCAGATGAAGAAATTGAAACTATTTCTAGTCATATGAAAAGATGCTCCAAGTCATTATTAATCAGAGAAATGCAAATTAAGACAACTCTAAGATACCACTACACACCTGTCAGATTGGCTAAGATGACAGGAAAAAATAATGATGATTGTTGAGGGATGCGGAAAACTGGGACATTGATGCATTGTTGGTGGAGTTGTGAACGAATCCAACCATTTTGGAGAAGTAGTTTGGAACTATGCTCAAAAGTTATCAAACTGTGCATACCCTTTGATCCAGCAGTGTTACTACTGGGATTATATCCCAAAGAGATTATAAAGAAGGAAAGGGACCTGTATGTGCACAAATGTTTGTGGCAGCCCTTTTTGTAGTGGCTAAAAACTGGAAACTGAATGGATGTCCATCAGTTGGAGAATGGCTGAATAAATTGTGGTATATGAATATTATGGAATATTACTGTTCTGTAAGAAATGACCAGCAGGATGATTTCAGAAAGGCCTGGAGAGACTTACACGAACTGATGCTGAGTGAAATGAGCAGGACCAGGAGATCATTATATACTTCAACAACAATACTAGATGATGACCAGTTCTGATGGACCAGGCCATCCTCAGCAATGAAATCAACCAAATCATTTCCAATGGAGCAGTAATGAACTGAACCAGCTATGCCCAGAAAAAGAACTCTGGGAGATGACTAAAAAGCATTACATTGAATTCTCAATCCCTATATTTATGCACACATGCATTTTTGATTTCCTTCACAAGCTAATTGTACAATATTTCAGAGTCTGATTCTTTTTGTACAGCAAAATAACATTTTGGTCATGTATACTTATTGTGTATCTAATTTATATTTTAATGTATTTAACATCTTCTGGTCATCCTGCCATCTAGGGGAGGGGTGGGGGGTAAGAGGTGAAAAATTGGAACAAGAGGTTTGGCAATTGTTAATGCTGTAAAGTTACCCATGCATATATCCTGTAAATAAAAGTCTATTAAATAAAAAAAAAATGTTTTCTGAAAAACCTGGGAAGTCTTATTTGAACTTAAGCAAAGTGAAATAAGTAGTACCAAGAAAACATTGTACACAGTGACAGCAATATTATAAAGATGATCAACTATGAAAGACTTAACTACTCTGTTCAATCTAAGGACAACATTATCCATCTCATAAGAGAAAACTGATGACTTTTGAGTGCAGATTGAAGCATACTTTTTTCACTCTTTCTTGAATTTTTTTGTGTTTTCTTTTGCAACATGGCTACTATGGAAATATGTCTTACATGACTTCACATATATGATTGATATCATCTTGCTTGCTTTCTCAAGGGGTAGTATAAGGAATAAAGAAAATTTGAAGCTCAAGGTTTTTTTTTTTTAAAGGAGATATTAAGAATTTGAAAATTAAAATTGGGAAACATTTAACAAAATAAATAAAAATGTATTTCAAAAAGAAACCTAAAGTGAAACTACAGTAAGGGCTTTTGCCAGACCAGGTTCACCTAGAAAGATCCAGATAAATGTGGACAGTAGAGAAAGGATACAGCCACAAAATCCTGACCTGGCATCTCAGAGTAGTTTTCCATCACCAGGGTCATAGGTGAACTGAGGAACCCTGTAGCCTGAAGCTATATGAGATATGGGAATCTTGATCAAGACTCTGGAATCTGCAGCTGTGTTTCTTTGACCTCAAATGCCTCTGAAGCCTGTGAGACTAAGGAGGATGATATTCAAAGTGCAACCTGAATCAGATTCTCAAGCAGCTTGTCCCTGCCAATGATCTCTAAAACAGTGAGCTATCAGAAGATGCTCCTGAGATCCTTAAAAGCACAAAGTGATCATTCCCAAGCCCGCTCTCCCCCATAATAGACCAGATGAAAAGATGCTTTATTATTCCTTCCAGAAGTGCACAGAGGTTGACTCCAATATAAAGTCCTAA
The DNA here is from genome assembly GCF_902635505.1 of Sarcophilus harrisii. Lineage (NCBI taxonomy): Eukaryota > Metazoa > Chordata > Mammalia > Dasyuromorphia > Dasyuridae > Sarcophilus > Sarcophilus harrisii. The sequence continues at coordinate 148,126,542 of NC_045428.1, read as the reverse complement.
TTCAGGAAGTAAGGCTGAAAAAATGAATAAACACAAGCAAATCTTTGGGAACCTCTGAGAAAGTAAAAGATGAAATCACAAGGGGATTGAATGCAGCTAAAAAAGTATAGAAAGGTCATTGACCTTGAATCTTAACAAGTAATACAGATTTTCAGAGGGCTATGGAATTGAAATTCATTCTTTCAAATACTGTACAATATTTAGTACTGATATTCTTGACACAGTTTAAATTCATTTCCAGATAAGTAAACAGTGATACATTTATTTTAATTCTCACTTATGGATGAATGATCATAGACTAGTACTGTCTTTCTGAATTTGAGTCAGGGACTTATTTGAGTTAAATTTTTTCAGGAAATGGAAAAATAAATACTTGTCCTCACTAAACTTAGTAATCTTTAGCACATGGATTCCACAGTCACGCTTTTGACACATTAGCACACTTTAAAGAGCCATTGGAGAAATATGTCTAGTTCTACAGCACCGACTTTCCTGTAACTATTTAAAAATTAAACAACTTTCTTGAAGGCTTATGATTTTTTTGGGCAAGTTACTAATGAATGACTATATTATTCATCTATTATAAATATTCACTGTTAATATTACAAGCTACTTGTTGTAGCTCTTAAACCCTTCCATATTTACCTGTTCAAAGTCTAAAATTGTCTTTTATGGGTAACCCCTGAGTTCATATTTGCAAAGATGGAAAAGGGTGGCCTATAATATTTATTGACTATGAAATTCAAAGCAGGGATCCCAAACCTGAGGCTAGGGCAGTATGAGGGCTATTGGCAGATACCCAAAGCATGTCATCATTGCTCTTTGATGCTTTACTCAGAGAATAATTATCATTTTGGAAAAAGTCCACTTATTCCTATTATTTTAATGTCTTTTAAAAATATAAATAGGTTTTGTGTCCTCTTTGTGCATAATAGAGGGTACCAGGCCTGGAGTCAGGAAAATTCATCTTCCTGAGTTCAAATCTGGCCTCAGTTACTAGCTATGTGGCCCTGAGCAAGTCACTTAACCCTTGTCTGCCTCAGTTTCCTCATCTGTAAAATGAACTGGAAAAGGAAATGGCAAACCACTTTAATATCTTTGCCAAGGAAATCTCAAATGGAGTCATGAAGAATTGAATATGAATAAAATGACTGAATAACAACAAAGGCTCATCCAGAGTCAGAGCGTTGAGGTTGTCAAATCCTTTTGAAATCTCTTTGGTCAGAGAATTATAGTTTTCAAATCCCCTTGTTCAAAGAACTGTGTTTTTTCAAGTTTTCTCCAAGTAACTTAATCAGAGTACTGACAACTTCCAGCCCCTCTGAGGATTCCTTATTATAGATCTGTTGGTTCCTGACACTATGGAATCTTCACAACCCTCTCTTCTTCAGGCCCATCTCTATTTAGAGCAATTGCAAGTCTATTTCTTTGTGTTCTTGCTGAGTCCCCTGGTGAAAGTCCTCTCTCAACACTCATTATCTCTATCTTTAAAGGTTTAATCCTAGGATAAATGAATATACTTAATTTTTTTCCTTAGGATTTCTTGATCATTAGTCAAACTAATGCCATTTTTAGATATTTTCTGAAATATAAATGGGAGGAGTATTTCATTATATATAATGGTCTGTGAGGGGAAGAATTTTTGTTTTTCTGTGACAGAAATCTCTTCTGGGATATAAAGGGCTTGTTTCCATTGGTTGGATGCTTCACAACTCATTTTTCCCCAATCTTGGAAATCTGAGAACTTGACTATATGACACCACCCACTGTGTTGTTACACATTCCCTCTGCAAACACAGAGTTCACAAAACTCAAAGACAATGTATTTTTAGGTTAAAAAAAGTATTAGAACTCTTATCAAAGTTCATGGAAAAATATCAACATCTGTCAATAAACAGTCATTCCTCAGAGACCTCTGTGGTCTCAGTCATTTACTTAGTAAGCATCCTAGCAAACCTTAAACTTCAGCATATGGCACCTGCTAAATCCTCTTCATGACTTCTAGGACTTGGTGTCTTTCCCTTTCTCTGTAAGAGATCTTACAATAACCCATCTCAAGGAGGCAGTATTAGTATCATCACTACTTTACAGATAAAATGGCATGGGGCTCAAAGAGTTAAACTTCAAAATGAAGTGACAGAGAACCAAACATGACTAAATAACAACAATCACATATTTGAGGTGTATTTAAATATGAAACAGTATTTTTGTCTCGGAGTCCTGACAACCTAAGTTCAAGTACATGTTCTGAGACATACCATTGCTATAATTCTGAGCAATAATTCAGAGCCACCAATCAACTCCCTAAAATAATAAATTATAGAACAGTTGCCAATTTGCACTGGCAAAGGGAACTCCCTCATGTGGAACATACCACATCACAGATCAAAAATTATGTCTTTCACTTTCTTCTTAACCTCTCCAAAACATGAAACATAGTATGGTACTCTGCTCAAGGTAGTTACTTATTCTCTCCTCTTTCCTTCTAATCTCTGATGAAAAGGTGGCTTTTCCCCCCAACGCCAGCCCCTTAGACCAGCACATATACTCCTTGATCCTATCTGCTCATGTCGCCAATAGATTATTCTTATTATCATATCCCCCTCTCTGTAAGCTTTCTTGTTGTCTCCAAAAGCATCTACTTTAAAAAGTCCTAAATAGTCCCTCCAAATCCCTCAAGCTATGATTCTATGTCATTTCTTGCTCAGCCAAACTTCCAGAAAAAAACATTTGTTGCCCCTCTTCCTCTCCCCTAATTCAGTCAACTCTACATTACAGCTTCTGACCTCATTATTCAACTGAAACTATTCTCTCTAAAATCAAAACTCTTTTAATTGCCAACTCTGATAGCTATTTCTCAGTCCTCCTCGTTCTTGACCTTTTTGTAGCATTTAATACTGCTAACCAACCTAGCCTCCTGGATCATATCTCCTCTCTAGGTTTTTGTGATATATTTCATTTTGCCATCTTTTCTCTACCCTCTCTTTAGTCTTTCACATAGTGTCTCAACAGCTTCCCATTGATTTAATTGTCATTTCTATGTAGATGACTTCCAAATTTATATATCCAGCCATAGTCTCTTTTCAGAACTTAGGTCCCACATCATCAACTGCCTGTTGATTTCATAGATATCTCAAACTTAGTGATGTAGAGTGTGTGCAGTGAAGACTCACTCCAGTAAACTGTTTTAGCAGACTAGCTAAATCAAGTTGAGGGAAACCAAAAGGTCTCCAACCCTATGGCAGAGAATTCTGAGCTCATATTGATCTGATCAACCACAGCTGGACACGCTGTAATTTGACTCTGACATAATGATGTCATTTTGATTCTCTTTGAGAATGAGGGACAACAACAACCATTTCAAACTCAACATGACCAAAAGAGAATTCATTATTATTTTCAAAAATCTCATTCCTCTTCCACTTCCTCACTCCTTTCCTATAGAGGGCACAATGGATAAAACTTGAATAGAATCAGGAAAATTTGAGTTCAAATCCTGTCTTAAATACCTACTAGTTATGTGAAACTGGGCAAGACATTTTAATTCTCTCAACCTCAATTTCATCATTTGTAAAAGAAGGATAATTAAAGCATCTGCCTCCTGGGGCTATTGTAGAGAAAAAATGAGATAATATATAAAGTAGTTTGCAAATCTTAAAATGCTATGTAGATGCTATTATTATTATTATCCTCAACTCCTCACCATTACTCATATTATATATCCAATCAGTTTCCAAATCTTGTTCTTTAGAACATTTGTTACATCTACTTCCTTTTTTCCCCTCACATCACTTACACTAGTACCAAAACTTATACTAACTTGTGTTCCTGCTTTGTGTTTTTCTTCTATCTAAGCCAAATTGCCAAGTGATTTTCCTAAGGTGCAAGTGAGACTATATCACTTCCCTTTTCAATCAATTCCAATGAATCCCTAATAGCTCTAGAATAAAATATAAACTTATCTTTTTTGTATTTAAAACCTTTCTTAGTTCAGTTCCAACCTTTCTAGCCTTATAATAGCATCCCAAAGCCTCCAACATTATTTATCTTTATGAGCCTAATTGGATATTCAAATTGGCCTTCTTATTGTTCCTCACATACAACACCACATACCTTGACTTTATTTCTTTGCACTGGTTTTCTTTTATACCTAGAAGCCATTCCCTTCTCACCTCCATTTCTTAGAATTCCTTTATATCTCAGCTCAAGCACTATTTCATACATGAATCTTTTGCTGATTCACTTAACTACTGCAATCTTTCTTCTTAAAATTACCTTGTATATAGTTTACAAATACGAGTAGCTATATGGCTTAGCAGCTAGAGTGCTGGAAGACATGAATTTGAATACAGCCTTACACTTACTATGTGACCCTGGGCAAGTCATTTACCCTTGTTTGCCTTAATTTCCTCATCTGTAAAATGAGTTGGAAAAAAGAAATAATAAACCACTATTGTATCTCTACCAAAGAAACCCCAAACAGGGTCATGAAAAGTCAGACATAATTAAAAGTGACTGAACAACATTTTTCATATTTATCTATGAAAAAAATATATAGTTTGTGTGCATGTATATAATATGTATATGATATATGTGCATCCATGCTGTCTTTCCCAGCAAGATTGTAAACACCTGATGTGTGAGCAACTTTTTCACTTGTATTCATATCTCCATCACCTGACACTTGATAGACTCTTAATAAATCTTTATTTGATTGAATACAGTTGACTTGTGGGGATTTCTTAGCATCTTTTATGAACTGGGTAGTTGGTAACACAATGGAACTATATGATACAGACTAATTAAAATCTCTTAGATACTAGGTTATTATATTTAATGTACCAGACAGATTGTTAATAAACCTTGTCACTGACAGATTCTGATTCCTGTACCTGAGATGTTCTGAGAATTATTAGGATACTGGTGAATCATTGAGAATCTTGGCAGTCTCTTTCAAAGAAAATTGAAATCTATTATTAGAATTTGTTTATTGGTGAAAAGTAATACAAATAGACTACTGGCTTAGAGGCATATATATTCTGTGAGCTTTTTGAGAGAGCAAATAAATATTATAAAAGATTTGTTTATTTTTTAGCATCCTACAGGAGTCAAACTTTTCTGTTTAGGTCATTGAATTCTAATTATGTGAACATTTGGGACTTTTAAAGTTCTCTTTATTTAATGTCTAATTCATAAATGTTATGACCAACCCCCACTCACCCTCACCCAATTCATTAACATCCCAGATACATGCCAGAGTAGACAACTGTATAAAGGGGGGGAAGCAATAAAATGACAATCTGGAAGTTTAGGTTTTGTTCAAATTCTATTACTAGTTTAATTAATTGTGTTGCACTAGTCAAGTCAAGGGATGCAGAGAAATATAGTGGAAAGTCTACCACATTTGGAATCAGGAAACTTGGGTTTGAATATTAGCTCTTCCTCTTATTTTTGGTTGGTTCTGGACAAATCCATTAACTTCTTTGGGCCTCTGTTTCCTTGCATGTAAAAGGAGGGGGTCTAGATTAGATGATCTCTTCCAGATCTAAAATTATACAATAATTATTGTTTTATAAGAAATAACAAGTAGGCTGATTTCAGAAAAGCCTGGAAAGACTTATATGTACTGATGGTAAATGAAGTGTGCAGAACCAAGAGAACATTGTAAATAGTAACAACCAGATTATGTGATGAACTGTGATGGACTTGGCTCTTTTCAATAATGAGGTAATTTAAGGCAATTCCAATAGATTTTTGATGAAAAGTGCCATCTGTATCCAGAGAGATAACTAAGGAGACTAAATGTGCATCAAAGCATAATATTTTCACCTTTTTGATGTTGTTTGCTTGTCTTTTTTCTCTTTCTTGTGTTTTTTCTTTTGATTTGATTTTTCTTGCATAGCATAATGAATATGGAAATATGTTTAGAAGAATTGCACATGTTTAACCTATATTGGATTGCTTGCTGTTGGGGAGGGGGAGAGGGAGAAAAATCTGGAACACAAGGTTTTGCAAAATTGAATGTTGAAAACCATTTTGATATGTATTTGGAAAATCAGAATTAAATTATTTTAGAAAATAAAATTGTACAATAGATAACAAGCTATTATTTACATATCACTGTATCCTTGGACCTTTTTAGCTTGGTCTAGTAGAAGGAACATAGAATTTGAAGTCCAAAAATCTAGGTTATAATCCTAGCTCTGCTATTTATTGTCTAAATGACATACTTAAGAGAATTGCAGTATCTCCGAGTTGGAAGTCCAGCCTGAATGGCATCCCTTTATAACAACTCTGACAAGTGGTCATCTAGCTGCACTTGAATTTCCAAATTCTCCATCATTAGGGAATTCAAGCACAGATTAAAACTCCAAGCTTGTTGTTCAGTCATTTTTTCCAGTTACATCCTGCTCTTCATCATCCTATTTGGGTTTTCTTGGTAAATGCATTGGAGAAGTTTGCCATTTTCTTCTCCAGCTCATTTTACAGATAAGCAAACTGAGGCAAACAGGGTTAAGTGACTTGCACAGGGTCACACCTCTACTAAGTATCTGAAACCAGATTAAAGTCAGGAAAATGAATCTTCCTGACTCTAGGCCCAGCACTTTATCTATTGTGCCATCTCCCTAAAAGTTACATATCCCCATTTCCTTCAGAACTCGGAATATACATCTCTTCATTTGAAAATAGGCTTGTTAGAGTCAAGTCTTTTCTAGATCTATTATAGTAATAAATTCTATGCTTATGGAAATAAGCATAATGATTCCTGCTTTCTTTCCTTTAATCTGAAATTAAATTCTTAAAGTTTTAGTAAAAATTAATAAATATCAATTTAATAAATTGATACTTCAAACAAGAAAATAATGCTTCAACTTTTCTTTTTCTCATTGACTGTCACAATTTCCCCAGTGATATGTTCCCTGGGATATGATTTCTAAAGCACTATGTTTAGAAAAAAACCAAAGTTCAAATTAGAAGACAAGTTCTTTTGATTTGGCAGAAACAAAAGGTATATGTAAAAGGCTTCAAGAAAAGTTGCGACAAAAGTTTTAGGTCATGAAATTGAGTTTCTAAAAAATTAGACATTCAAGTTCTTACTATCTGAAAACTTAAAAAAAAGATTCTTTGGTTAACTTTGAAGAGTATCTTTCACACCACAAGTTTCTATGTGAGAAGACATCTGAGCAGTCCTTCTATTTTATTCCATACCAAGCTAAAAGTTTGTGAAGTCTAGTTTTTGCTTCTTTTTTCCCAAAAAAACCCTTTTAATTTAACTTATTGACCTTGGTATTTTAGCTCCATCCATTGCTAGGATCAAATCGTTACACTTTTCAAAAGCATTCCTTTAACCTAAGGTCGAATGAATGTGAAATTTGAAGAAGTTATAAAAGGACTTGAATCCAGAACAACTTTAACCCTGATGTACTTTACCCAAATTGTGATAACTTTGAAGTATACTGAATGCAGAGCTTTTATTTTTTTGAGCCAGAGGGGAAAAAAGAATAAAGAAAAGATCTTTCCCTTATTTCTTTAGTCAGTCCCTCAGCCCAAAAAAGGAAGTGGAGGGAGGTGGAGGGAGCCAAGTGAATCCAACAAAAATAAACTGCTGCCACTATTTATTGATAGAAAGATTTCTTGAGATGTATGGAACTAAGAAATCACAAAGAAGAAGCCTGACTCAAATCAATATATGTTGCTTTGATTTCCTTGAGGAGAGATTGTTTAAAGGATATTTCATTTGTAGAAACTACCAATAAGCTTCCTTGCAAGGAACTAGGCAAACAAAACACTGGGTTTTTTTTTATTGTTCTTTTTTTTGTTTGTTTATTTTGGTGTGAGATGGCATATGAATAGGGATGGAAGAGGGGATATTATCGAATTTTGCTTACTGTGAAAGTACAGTTTATTTAAATGAATAAAATTTTAAAATCTTTTAATGAAGGACTAATTTACCATGTGCCAAGAACTGTGCTCAATTTTCTGTCTGTTATCAATAAGTAATCCCTCTCTAAGATAGGAATCCCAATCTTCTGAGACTCCCAGTGGTTTAGAATAGAGGTTTTATGTTAAAGAAGACTTTAATGCTTCAAGGAGTCTGTCTTTTGTGGTGTGCGTTCTCTCCAAAGAAACAGATTGCTGCCCCTCCAGAAGATAGTCTTTAAGAAATACTGTAGCCAAGAACAGACATAAAGCCTTTATTGCAAAATGCCAAGTGATAAAGATGGATAGATAGGACTGAACAAAATAAAGATCAAACAATTTAGACTTGATTCTTTGTGCAGTGTGACATTTTATGTGAAGAAAGTGATATAATGACAGTGATCGTTTTAAGATTAATCTGGTAGCACCAAGCAAGACAGATTGAGAAAAATGGAGACAAGGATCATAGAAAAAACCTCAGAGATCAGCCAGTTCAATTCCCTTATTATCTTATTGCCTCCAAGATCAAATATAAAATACTTTGTTTTTTAGAGCCCTTCATTACCTGTTCCCTTCCTGTCTTTCCAGTTTTCTTTACTCTCCTCCTTGTGCCAAGATCCAGCAATACCATTCTCCTTACTATTCCATGCACATGATACATGAAATCCCAGACATTTTTAGTGGTTGTCCTCCATGCCCGGGAATCTCTTCCTTCTTAATCTCCTCTATGTGGTTTCCCCCTTATACAAAAAGTCCTTCCCAGACCCCTTTAATGCCGGTATAAATTGAAGAAGAGTAAAATAAGCAGAACAAGGAAACGATGTATACAAAGACAGAAACAAAGAAAAACTTCCTTTTATCCTGTGTGTATTTTATTTGTAAATAGTTGTTTGCACATAGTCTCTCCCCCATTATACCATGAATTCCCAAGAAATTTTTACATGACCACTAAGGTATATAAAATATGTATACAAATTAAGCATTTACTGAAAATAAATCATAATTTCATGACCCCGCATTCAATTACAAGACACAATAGGGGATCATGACTCATGGCTTAAGAAGAAGAGAAGTCAGGATGAATGATACAGATCTGAAAGTCAGCCAGATGGCTGGAACTTGGCCATTGAAGTAAAAAAGCGAAAGAACTCTTTTGGAGAGACTTCAAGATGAGTAAACTTAAGCTCTAAGGGTAAGTCTACAGTTGGAGAACTTAGCAAGAGTTAAGAACTAAACTAATACCAGTATACACACACACACACACACACACACATTCTCATATACATACATACATGTGTGCACATAAACACATATACATATATGCATAATCTTTTATATGCACATACATACATATACATATATGTGGGGATTGAAATTATCCCACCAAGATGAAGTTCTGAGCCTATGGCACTTTATTAAAGGGTCAATGGTCCCCTTTAATGAAGTGGACTTCAGATCTTTCTTATGATCTGAGATGCCTCCTCCTTCCAAAGTCATATATATATATATATATATATATATATATATATATATATATATATATATATATATATATATATATGTTGTGATCCATATTAAGTCCCCACAGTCTTCTTATATAAATAACACATATGTCCAATCATTCTGGAACAGCTATACCAAATATTTCAGATATTCAGATATTCCAAACATACCAGAATAATTCCATTCATTGATAATACATAAGCTAAAAGAAATAAAATATTATATAAGCAGGGTCATAAGCAAGCAATATCTTAATACAAAATGGACAAGTTTCTCCTTAATTTGGGCAGGAGGAAATAATACAAGCTATCACAGTCAGTGGCCAGAGTGGTCATAAGATGGTCATCTGCTCCTGTTGGACAAGTGATTGGTCTAGAAGTACAAAAATATTTTGAAGGACTTTCCATGTAGTTGTGATCTCTGCCATGGTGGGCTTGGTCACCATCACTTCCTATAGTTAAGTAAGTAAATTTAGAATCTGCAGCTTATAGCTTTGGGGACTTATATTCAGAACTTTGAAATGATTCTATTAAATTGCTTAATACTTATTGAATAGAATAGGGGTCCAAAATGAATTATTTCTCACATTCACATATGTATGTACATAACCTTATATATACATATACACATATATAATATACATGTGCATGTGTATAAAGGTTGTAAATACCTAAGAGGAAAGGTGCTCCTAGTCATTTCTTATATAACAATATTGTTATATAAGAAATGACTTGGAGGAGGATTTCAGAGATGTCTGGAGAGACTTACATGAACTGATGAGAAATGAAGTGAATAGAACCAGGAGGACATTGTACACAGCAACAGCAAGATTATGTAATGATGAATTCTGATGCTCTTTCCAACAGTGAAGTGATGGAGGCCAATTCTAATAAATTTGTGATGGAGGGAGCCATATGCATCAAGAAAGAAGACTGTGGGGACTAAATATGGATCACAACATCGTATGTTCACCTTTTTTGTTGTTTGCTTGTTTTTTTTTTCTTTCTCATTTTTTCCCTTATTGATCTGGTTTTTTAGTTAAGGTTTTTTTTTTTTTGGTATAACATGATGAATACAGAAATACGTTTAGAAGGATTGCACATGTTTAGCCTATATCGGATTGCTTGCTGTCTTGGAAAGGGAGGAAATTTTGGAACACCAAGTTTTGCAAAGGTGAATATTGAAAACTATCTTTGCACATATTTGGAAAATGAAATGCTATTAAAAAAAAAAAACCCCAGCACAGTAACTGTCCTCAAGCAGAAACAAAATGTAGAGAACTATGTACATATGAGACTTAGATAAAATAGATTGAAAACAATCTTAGAGAGAAGGCACTAACAGTAGGAAAGGGTTGGTTAGAATTTGGAAAGATTGGGAAAAGCCCCTGAATTTGGTGGCATCCAAGCTGTATATTGAAGAAAGACAAAAGGTAGGGTGGAGTAAGAGAAAAATTCAGGGTGAGGTGATAGCCAGTGAAAAAAGCAAGGAATTGGGAGATGCAGTCTTGTATGCAAGAAAAAAAACAAGAAGTTTAGCATCACTGAATCATACCTGGGGCACATAGAGGGGAGTAAAATAAAAGATGGGAAAGATAGAAAGGGTTATATTTTATTCTAGAGGCAATAGTAAACCTTTGGATTTTACTGAATAGAGGGACTCACATGATCAGATTTGTATTTTGGCAGTTTATATGAACTGGAATGAGAAGAGATACAAAACAGAGAGACCAAGAAGAAAAAGGCCTTTGTCAGGGTATGGCCATGAAAGAAGAAATATGGAGGCATGTTCAAGAAGTATTTCAAAGATAGAATTGACAAGACTTACTAACAGATTAGATATTAGAAGAGTGGAAGAATGAAAGATTTAGGGGATGGAACTAAGGTTATGACCCTGAGTGACTGAAAGCTTGTGGTGTCCTCAACAGTAATAGGGAAGTTAAGAAGGGTTGAGGTAGGAAGATTTGGAGGAACATATAATGAACTCCATTTAATACATATTAAGTTTAAAATGTCTGTAAGATAATAAGTTTGAGATATTTCACAGGTAGTTAGAGATAAAAGACTAGAGGTCAACAGAGATTTGGATTGAATATAAAGAGCTGAAAATCATTTAGCTAGAACAGGACTTGATGACATCACTAAGTGAAATAATATAGATGGAGAAGAGAAATCAAGACAGGTGTCTTACGGGACACATATGAAATCCCAGCAAAGAAGACCAAAAGGAAGGAGTTTTATAAGTAAGAGAAGAACAAGAAAAAACAGTATCATGAAAAACTATAGATGGGAAAATAGTCAAGATGAGAGAGTGAGTAGAATAATCAGAGAGATCAAGAAAAATAAGGATTAAGAAGGAATCATTACAAAAAAATGCTATTCGTATCCAGAGAAAGAACTGATTGTGTCTAAATACAAATTGAAGTATACTTTTTATTTTTTATAATAGCTTTTTATTTTTCAAAATACATGCAAAGGTAATTTTCAACATTCACCCTTGCAAAACCTTGTGGTCTAAATTTTTCTCCTTCCGTTTCTCCCTTCTCCCCTTCCCTATACAGCAAGTAATCCAATAGGGTTAAATGTGCAATTCTTCTAAACATATTTCCACATTGATCATGTTACATTAGAAAAATCAGATCAAAAGGGGGAAAAATGAGAAAGAAAAAAGCAAATAAATAACAACAACAAATTGTTGTGATCCACATATTCAGTCCCCATAATCTTCTTTTTGGATACACGTGGCTCTCTCCATCACAAGACTATTGGAATTTCCCTGAATCATCTCATTGTTGAAGAGTCAAGTCCATTACAGTTAATCATCACATAATCCTGTTGCTGTGTTCAATATTATCTTGGTTCTGCTCAATTCACTTAGCATCAGTTCATGTAAGTCCCTCCAGACCTTTCTGAAATTATCCTGCTGATTATTTCTTATAGAGCAATAATATTCCATTCCATTCATATACTGTAACTAATTCAGTCATTTCCCAAATAATGGGCATCCACTCAGTTTCCACTTCTTTGCCATTACAAAAAGAGCTACTACAAACATTTTGTACATATTTTTGTAGAATACATCCTTTCCCCTTTTTATGATTTCTTTGGGATACAGAATGTTTACTTTCTGGGATCCAGTAAAGATACTGCTGGATCAAAGGGAAGCATACCTTTTTTAAATTTTATTTTTCTTAAAAATTTTCTTTGGGGTAGGGGAGTGGAGATCTATCTTTTTCACAACATGACTTTTAAGGAAATGTTTTGCATAACTTCATATGTGCCTTCTCAATGGGCTGGGAGTGGGGAGGGAGGAGGGAGAGAATCTGGAAGTCAAAGTTTTAAAAAACCAATATAACTGGAAAATTATATATATATATATATATATATATATGTAGTTTTTTAAAAAGGAGGAATCATTAGATTTGGTATTTAAGAGATTATTTCTGACTGTGGAAAAAAGTAGTTTTGGTCAAATGATTACGTTAGAAGCCAGATTATAAAGGTTTAAGAATCAAGTGAGAGGGAAGATACTGGAGACATCAAGTACATAGAGTTCTCTCAAGAGGAGGAGAGAGATATGGTGATTGCTACAAAAAAATTATAATTGGGGATTTTTAAGATGGGGAGATAGTATGTTTTTAGCGAGCAAGGAAGCAGCCAATGGATATGGAGTGATTAAAGATTAGAGAGAGTGGAAGGGGAGGTAATAGCACGGGCAAATTGCTGAAGAAGATGGTCTAGATTAGGATCAAAAATAGATGTAGAGTGGTTTGCCTTGGCAAGGTAAAGAACCCCTTTTCATGAGAGAGAGAGAACCCACAATAAAACCTGATAGAGAGGAAGAGAAAATGAAGAAGAAAGAAGAAAGAAGAAGAAGGAGAAGGAGGAGGAGGACAAGGAAGAGGAGAAGGAAGAGGAAGATGAGGAGATGGAAGGAGAGGAGAGAGAGAGACAGGGGAAAGAGACCGAAAGGCAGAGACAGAGAGGGAAAGAAAGAGAGAGAAAAAAAGAGACACAGAGAGAGACAGTCAGAAAGATTGAGAGAGACACAGACAGGGACAGAAAAACAGAGGGACAAACACAGAAGGAGATGACGGAAGTTAGTAGGGGATATCTGAGTGAAGTGAAATGAAAAAGAAGGACTAAGAGGAAACACTCCTAAAGTAGCTTTAATTTTTTCTGTGAAGTATGAGATGAACTCCTCAGCTAGACTATGACTCAGATTCCTTTCAGTTCTAAAAGGGTATTATTCTAAGGTTATGAAAAAGATAAGTTGCTTGGTCTGGAAGGATCTGTAACTTATACACCAAGGATGTGATTGGAACAACATAGAGGACTTTGCCAAAAGTAATCCCACTTTCATTAAGGTTTGGCAGCATCTCACTGATGAGTCAGAAGTGTGCCCGTCTATATCAGCAGGAGGAAGTCATTCTAAAGGTTAGGTAAAGACAGATATTTCTATAATTTCTAATGGAAATAGATGCTGAAAATTGCTAAAATGAAGAAAGGACAATGTGGTGACAAAATGCAGGCTGGAGGCTGGTGGTCCTTGTTCGGTATATCAGAAGAAAAGACAGGGAGCCAGGATGAATAAGAACATCTCCATAGCAACTGCTGACCTAAGTGATTGAGTAGAGAACTCGGGTTTCTTTAAGAAGTAATGCAGATCCCTACAGGGGAAGGAAAGGAGGATCAGGCTACTAATAGCTCGATGACACTATCCCTTTGTTCTGATGTCACATTTATCAAAAAACATCCTCGTTTTATTTGAATTCTGAAATTCCCACCTACTTAGAAGAGAAGGTGCTGACCAGCTTCTTCCTAGATGAAGAACAGCTGACACTTCAATTTAATCTCCTCTGTTGCCATATGACCTCCATAACAGACGCCATTTTTTTCTGAGTCTAGCCTCTCTATCACATGAGCTCCCTCTGACAGCCAGTAAATAGATTCACAGTCCTTATGTCTCAAAATTCATATTCCCTTTTGGGCTGACTCCTAATTTCCTGTTTCCCACCAAAAGGACATCTCTAGCTGACAGCTCATTTGCAGAACTGAGATGACTGATATGTCCTGAGCTCACTGAATAATTAAGTTAGCTCATATTACACCTACTGACCACTTCCCTAGGTTTCCTTTGATATTAGGAAGGAGATATCATCACTCAGATATTTCCAAGGAAGGGGTGGAGATTTTCACTAACTTCTGTTTACATTCTTTCAGTACATTTTATGTTTTAAACATAACCCAGAGCACAGTTCTCAGAAAAGGAGGACCATGTTCAAAGAGTCCAATGAATCTATGATCTTACTGATGTGGCTATTCCTTCCACTCATACAGATTTCATTCCATCCATGTTCTGCCTAGCCTGTATAATTCCTATCCTCATCCTATCAGTTTGCTACAGTGGGTCCCAGGACATAAACTTCCTCACATTCTTGTGACATGACAAGAACATCAAGATGACATGTAAGGTATCTAAAAATTAACCCTTGCCTTTAGAGTAATATGACCAATTAATTTCCTTTTCCAGTCACATTTTGTTTTAATCGAGATAAGTATGACTAGATCTGCAATTTAACTGGCATAGGGAATCCGTAGCTGAGGAAATTTCCTCTGCCAATTAGCATGGCACCTTTTTGAAACTTAACCTCAAAAAGCTGTCTGCAGCATTGAGGTTAAGTGGTTTACTCAGTCACGTAGCCAGTGTGTCAGAATAAGCACTTGAATCTAGGACTTTCTGTTCTGATAGCCAGTTCTCTATCATCTTTTAATTCCATTCTTCTTTAAAATTATTTGTAGCTGAATGTAGCCGAATCAAACCAATTATGCATCCATCTGTTAGCCTCAGTGTGACACTCATTTTTATTTCTTCAGAGATCCTAATCTAGGATGCAGATCTATTAGCAGACTTTCTACATTTTAAAGACCATTCTAGCTAAGCATGGAAGACCCTCTCACTGTTCATCCTTTTCAAAGAGGACCAATGACATCATGGGCAATGTCATAACTTGTCCCTGAATTGTATTTAAGTGAGGTAGAGTTGTATAAAACAACAGCCTCATTCTTTCTTCCTCAGTTATTGCATCATCCAGTAGCAAGACAAAATTCAAGATGACTAGCAATGACCCAGAATGCATCTTCAATGTCTGACCAAGCTCTGAGCATTGTAGCACTGCTTCAGCTACCTTTGTGCTTCTTGGAACAAATTGTTCTCATCCACCCATTCCTTGAGGAGAAGTCTTCACATGCTTAGGGTAGACATCCTCACAACTCACTGACAGGTCTGAGGGTGGTCAGTTACCCTTTGTCTATCAAGACTGGAGAATGGCTGCTCCATGTGTTACAGCTTCTTGGAATCACAGGTGAGAGCTGAATGCCAGGTGGACAGCAAAGGTGGATGAGCAATTCTGAAAAGAGTTCAGCAAATCCTTGTACAGATACTAGCTATTCCTAATACCCCCTTATGCCCTGGAGAACCCCATAACAAGTGAGCTGAAGTGTCTGAAGACAATTCATGAAATAAAAAAGAGGATCATTTTATTCCTGAAGTCAGAGAAAATGAGAAAAGAAAAGGCCACTGGATTTCTATAGTATATAGGGCTATCTTAATTCAGTAGTGTGAGTTGGTTAAATTCCTATGATAACAGGGTAATGGGATAAGGTTTCTAGAAGAGGCAGAATATTGTTTCTCTATTACTTCAGAGAAGAAATAAAAGTCCCAGTTGCACAACAGGCAACTAAGGGTTCAGCTGTCTTTTTGTTCATGCTATCCTTTACCAGCCATGCTAATGTGCCAAGAAGTTCCCTATCTGCTGTGTCCCAGACTTCTAGACTTTTGGCGAAATATTACTATCAAATATCTCTATCTAAAAAATAATGTGGTACAGTACAAAGCCAAGAAGTTTTATTTAGTTGGAGAACCAGGGTTCAAATCTTTCCTCTGTCATTTACCATCTATGTGATGTTGACCAAGTCACTTACCTTTCTAGGTCTCATTTTCCTTGTCTGTAAAATCAAGGGGTTGAACAAGGTAGTCTCTGAGGTATCTTCTAGCTTTTAGTCTATAACTTAATAGAGGTGCCTGTGGCATGGCCCCCTAATTTAATGGGGACAGGACTCAGAATCACTAAATTTACTTCAAAAGGAGACCAAAAGAGAACTATCTCCTGGGAATAGCTACTATTCATCTCTGATCCAGGTCAAATTGAAATTACTGTCTTAGAAGTAAAAGGCTTTATATTCCCCTAAAGTAAGGTTTTTTTCTTTCTTTCTTTCAATAGACTCTCCATTATAGAACACATATTCTAGCTGACTAATAAAAGATTCCTGACAGGCTATCCTTTAAGGACAGTTTGGCCAAGTTTTAACAGCTTATCAAAGTATATTATTGCCGGTGTCTATGTCTATCTTGATCATTACAATTACCAAATAGATATTTGATACAAGCATCTACATCAAACTCTTGTGAAGTGACTAACAAGGTGAAGCCAAAGATGTCTGACCTCCAGTTCCTCCTCTTTCTCTTGTCCATTTTCCATTATTACTACAGCAATCTTCCTAATGCCTTTATGTCTCTCAATCTAACATCTAATCACATCATTCTAATCCTCATAAACTTAAGTGACTCCCAATTGTCTAATTTTTTCCAGTCTTTTCTCAGAATATTTTCAGTAAGTATCTACAGGTATAGTGATACTATACCAAGTGATATAGAAAAAACACAGACATATCCCATTTATACTGACTTTAAAAAATACAATAGAAATAATGTCAGAGATTGTTCCATAGGAACTAGGTTTTAAAAGTAATAAATGAACAGTAGCTGAGACATTGCATTGGGTTTTCATAACTGTGATTTAATTACAATCCAGTAATAAGGTTCATAATTATAAATAATAAGATCATAGGATCTTAGAACAGAGTTGGAATGAATTTTAAAGGCCACCTACTTACAATGTCTTCCCTTTATGGATGGGGGAACTGAGACCAAAAGGTTAAGTACCTTGACTTTACATCGGTTGTGTTAATTAATTTATTAATTATATATAACAAATTAATATTAATTGAAAATATCAATACCAATTGATTTTTACCCTAAGCAAGAATTTGTCCCATATCTTCTCACACCAAATCCAGTGTTCTTCTTTGTTTTTTATTCCACTGACTTTGGTTACATCAATATTCTGAAAAGTATAATCCAAAACCATACAACCCCTGCTCACCTATACACATGTGTGTGCATACATATTCATATATATAATTTAATAATATATAATATAAACATTAAAAATATAAAAATAACACTGAAAAATATCATTCAGAGCTTAAGGTTTGAGAAGGCTAGAAATAAGTGTATCGATTTCCCCCCATCCTTACCCCAACCCATTTTCATCTGTCACTTTGAGTTTGAGGGGGGAAAAGGAGAGGAGAAAAAGAATTTTTAAAAATTAGGAAAGGCGTTTCTAGAATGGCATATATCCTTTGCAAAGTGGGAATGGGAGTAGGAAGAGAGAAATAGAAGGATGCCAAAATATAAGTATGGACCATTTCACTTTCCACTTCTATTGTGATGGGCATTCGACCCTAATATAAGTAGGAAGAAAAGTTAAGATTTATTTTTAAAGTTGTTGATTTCTAAATTTGAGTAACTATCTGGCTGAACTTTTTCCTCCAGCAAATGCATAAAGCTATATATGGAAAATGGGAGGGAGAGGGCAGGAGGAGAATCAACAAAGTCATACAAAAGCTTCAAGGAGGCAGAAGATAGAGAGAGAGAAGGACAACGGGGAAAGGGACACATCAAGAGAAGTGTCCTCATTCTTCTAGCCAATTGTTCCATTACCCTTTAGAATGTTTCTCTCCCTTTTCACTTTCAATGCTTTTTTTTTTCCTTTAGTCCAACTTAAACAACTTAGGAGGCTTTTTGATCCAAAGCTAAAAGGTCATTCAAGAAGTTTCAAGAAAGACCCCGGGAAGAAAAGGTTCAATGACCCCTGAATGACATGAATTGTATAGACTTTTTTCCAAGACGGATGCTGCCATATGCTATGGTATCCCCTAACTGTTAGCTAGACATAGGAAAATATAGGAGAAAAGCCAACTTGAAAAATAAATGCTGAAGAAATATAGTTGATATCTCTGAACCACTGGGTTTTTGTTCACTAATATTAATTAAGTATATGAGAAAATAGAAAAAAAGCAGAAAAATAAAAGTGAAAAAAAGGTTTTGCAGAAGATGTGGATTGAGATACTTGCAGAGAAACTCATGCAGATGCTCCCAGGAGAAAATAAAAAACAGGGAGTCAGAGAAAAACTGGTTAGCCATGTGCTCACTTAACCACCAGGTGGTGGTGTGGCTCACGAAGGTTTATACACGTCCTCTGGGGCAGAAGTGATAAGTTTATGCTTTGTGTGACCACCAGAGAGTTCAAGACTTTTTATCTCTAAGCTTTGCTTTTCACTATTGGGCAGCACCACTTGTCCACAGCTGCACAAAATTGTGTATCTATCCAACAAGAACTTAGCTTCAAGCCCCCAAAAACTTGGTAACCTACCTCTTTTTTGAATGTGCTCCCTTTTAACGAGCATCCATAGTGTGCCAGTTGGCTCAGTGGATAGAATGTTGGAGTATGAGAGACTCACCTTGCTGAACTAGCTGTGTGACCTTAGCCAAATCACTTAACTCTATGAGCCTCAGTTTCCTCATCTGTAAAATGAGCTGGAGAAGGAAACAGCAAAACACACCAATATTTTTTTTTTTTATAAAACAACCTCAAATAAGGTCACAATGAGTTAGACATGACTGAAACAATGAACAACAGCAAGTTATGTGAGCATGGGGTAATGAAATTGGCTCCACACAGAAGCAGTCATAATCTGTAAAGCTAGATAAAACTCTTTTAAAAAAGCAGGGGGCAGCTAGTTGGTGCAGTGGATAGAGCACCAGCCCTGAAGTCAGGAGGATATGTTTTTGAATCCAACTTCAGACACTTTACTCTTCCTAGTTGTGTAACCCTGAGAAAGTCACTTAACCCCAATTGCCTCAGCAAAAACAAATAAATAAAATAAAAAAAACATAGTCAACAAGTCATCAAAAATTAATAATAACAAAGAGATAGCATTTAATAAAAAATAATAAACATCTACAGAGTTGCTGCAAGCCCATGATTCTCTCAAACTACAAAAATCAACTTAGATATAGGACCAATATGGACCTAGGAGCTTTTTAAAAAAAAATGTACTATTTAAATCTTCTCTTGAGCAGGCAAAGGAGTAGAACAATACAGTTCTTCTAGGATTTCTAACTCACACTTCTCATAAGACTGGTCATCAAATATAAATGCAGAAACTCTGGAATCCGGATCCCAGCTCAGTCATGGCAACGGAATATTATGGATTACAAGAAGGAACTAGCATCAAATGGAACTCAGGAGAATGTTGACTATCTAGTTAACTGAAAGGAGTCTTTGACCTCATCTGTCCAAAGGGGATGAACAGGGTCAAAAGAACTGACATAAAAGTCTCTCAAGTATTGTGACAGTTTTACATGTTTTTGCATGCCTTTCATTCAGCTCTTCACCATATGAGTAGTATTGTAAGTCTAGAAGACTACAAAGATCTTAGTAAAGTAGGTCCAGAGAAGGAAACTGATTTCACTGTTTGTATGCTCTAGTACAAATCTTTTGCTGAGTTTTGTTTTGTTTTGTTTTTTAATTGAATAAACCTTCTCCTACAGTTTGTTAGTCTGGATGATTGCATGAGTTGTGGGTCCTTTTTTTTTTTTTTTCATTAGAAAGGCCTAGATATAAGTCAAAATCTGATGTTTCCAGGAGAAAGCTTAGGTGGGGCATAAACCAAAATAAAAAAAAAAAAGATTTGTATATTAAATCCCTAATATTAAATAAGTCCATGTAAATGTAGACCTTTAAAGTCTGGACTTATGTTATACCTCCAAGAAGGGACTTTTTATAACTACATACATTGTTATTCTCCTGTTGAGCTCTAATAATCATATTTAAGCAGTACTTTAACTCATCCCAGTTATCTGGGCTTTCTATTTGCTACAGGTCATTAAGAAAATTGAATCAAAAGCTACTTGTGTGACCATTCTGGTGTTGGAAGGTTGGGATGGATTTGAAGGACAATTCAGGTTTTGAATGCCTCATGCAAAGCTATAATGCAAATACAGCATCATAATATTTTGTTAATATTATTTGCATCTAAAACATCGTCTTCCCTTTTTTCATTTATCTGAGTACATTTCCCTCAGTCCAAATGAACGTAGAGGAAACATTCAAAACATTGACTCCAAAGGAAAAAGCAAAAGAAGTTTCAATTAATGACAACTGGTTTAGCTCTAGACAATTAGACCTAAGTTAAATAGAAAGTAAAAATTACAATTACAAAAATTACACAATCAGAAAAGCATTAGGAGCGGGTAGTGTTATATGCTTTTCAAGAAAGAAGATTTAAGTAAATGAGGAGGGCAAAAAACCCAAAAAATCATTGCTATTGGCCAAAGGTAATGCTATATGGAGACTAAAATTGGCAGCAATTACAAATAAAATCATGAAGTCTTAAAAATCTACCTATAGAAAAAGCAGGATTGTAGGGGCAATATGGTACAGAGGGGGAAATGTTGGAACTACAATCATTGATTGTTCAATTGTTTCAATTCTTCATGACCCCATTTGGGATTTTCTTTACAAAGATACTGCCATTTCCTTAACCAATTCATTTTACAGATGTGGAAATTAAGTGAGTTGTTCATGGTCACATAGCTAGTGTCTAAGATTAGATTTTAATTCAGTGACAGGAGTCTCCAAAGTCTTGCACTCTATTCATTTTACCACCTAACTACCCATTGTTATTGAACCTTAGTTCAAATTCCAACTATGCTACTTACCACCTGTGTGCTTTGGGTAAATCATTAACTTTTTTTGGCTATGATTTTCTCATCTGTAAAATGAAGAGCTAAGACTATAAGACCCTTAAGTTCCCATCGAGTTGTATATTCACAAAACAGATTACATTGTAGAAAATATTAATAACTTTTCAAGAGAATCATTTTAATTTACTGGCTCCAACTCTTCCTGTATTGTATTAAGAATCATGAGGGCCCTCTCTAGAGATAACAAAGTGATTCAGTAAATAGAGTGTCAGATCTGGAATAAAGAAGCCCTGAGTTCAGTCTAAACTCAGACATTACTAGTTGTGTGATATGGGTGTCATCTATCCGTTGTCTGCCTCAGTTTCCTCAGTAAAATGAGAATAAAAATGATATCTAACTCTGAGCTATTGTGAGACTCAAATGATTTAATATTAGCAAAAAGCTTTATAAATGCTACTAATAATAATGTTATTATTATTTCTGTTCCAGTAGGTCTTTGTAAAATTCTGGACTGGCTCAGGAACACAAGATTGAATTTCATTTATGGCCTTTTAATAATCCGAAAAGGACCAAAAGTAAGCAGATTTTGTGGCTCTGTTTACTTGGGCTTGCCAAATTCAGTGACTGTCTAGCAATTAGCTTATCTGATTTTGCCCCCACTAAATTGAATGACTCTTTTAGCATGTGGACAGGGAGATGGCACAGTGGATAGAGTGCTGAGTCTGGAGTCAGGAAGTCTCATATTCCTAAGTTCAAATTGAACCTCAGACAATTACTAAGATCTTGGGCAGTCACTTAACCCAGTTTGCCTCCGTTTCCTCATCTGTAAAATGAACTGGAGAAGAAAATGGCAAACTGCTTCTGTATCTTTGCCAAAAAACCCAAATGGGGTCACAAAGAGTTAGACATGACTAAAACAACTGAACAAGACAAGATATGTAACCCCCAAAAGTCAATTGAGTGATATGCCACTAATTTGAAAATCCTTGCTCAATAAACTTCAGTGACTCCCTATTATTATTTTTAATATCAAACATAAAACCTTTTGGGCATCTAAAAATTTTCATAATTTTGGCCATTCCTTCCTTTCTAATCTTCTTACACTTTTCTCCATGCACTTTACGATATAAAGAGGTACTTAATGCCTCTTGACAGCTAAGAAAATTTACTTTTAAGGGCTTTCCACAATTCCACACTGTGTTTAGCAAGTTAAGACAATAAGTACTTTTGAATATCTGGTAACTGCTTGGTCCCATGATAGCCACTGTGGGAAATATTAACAAGTACAAGGTATGGTTGGACATCTTGAAAAGCTAAATTTTTAGTTGGAAGAGATAAAATATATACATAATCAAAAAAATCCCTAAATGATAACTTCTTGAGAGTAATATAAATCACAATATAATCAAATGCAAGAATGCATGTCCAAGAATCCAGAAAAAAAACAAAATATGTTTTTGAATTCTCTGGGAAGGCATCATGGAAGTGGTGACCTTCAATGTTGGTCTTTGACAAGGTATAGAATGGCTAGGCAGAAAGGAAGGGAAATAAAGCATCTCAAGTCCAGAGATCAGACAGCATGAGCAAAGTTCAGAAGGTCATAGATATAGAAATAGAAAAGATCCTAGAGATCTTGTCCTTACCCTGTTCTTACCCTGGGGTCCATAGATCTTAAGAGGGCTGTAGATATATTTCACAGGCTCCATGAACTTAGAAGGAAAAAAAAAGTCTTTATTTTTACTAACTTCTAACTGAAATTTAGTATTTCCTTCAGTATTTCTCGGAGAAGAGTCCAAGGACTTCATCACACTTCCAAAGTGGTCTATAACACAAAAAAGAGAAAATCTAACCCAATCTCCTTATTTTACAGATTAGGACACTAAGGTCTAGAAGGATCGAGGATCAAAGTTGCATAGCTAGTAATTGTCAGAGCTTAGGCTTGAAAATAAAAATTGCTTTTCTGGTCTTCTGACCCTAGATCTAGTCCCTTTCTTCACACCAACAGATTTCCATTCTATTAAAGCCTGACATATTTATTAAGTCCAATATGGCATATTCTTTTTAAAATAGCATTTTATTTTTCCAAATATATGCAAAGATAGTTTTCAATATTCACCCCTGCAAAACCTTGTGTTGCAAATTTTGCTTCCTCTCTCCCTTTCTCTACCTTCTCCAAAATAGCAAGCAATCCAATATAGGTTAACATGTGCAATTCTTCTAAACATATTTCCATATTTGTCATGCTGAGCAAAAAAAATCAAATCTAGAGAGAAAAAGCACAATAAAGGAAAAAACAAACAAACAAACAACAACAAAAGGGTAAAAATATTATGCTTTGATCCACATTCAGTCTTCATAGTTCTTTCTGGATGCAGATAGCACTTTTCATTACAAGTCAATTGACATGGTCCTGAACAGCCTCATTGTTGGAAAGAGTCAATTCCATCACAGTTGATCATCACGTAATCTTGTTACTGTATACAATGTTCTCTTGGTTCTGTTCTCTTCATTTAGCATCAGTTCATGTAAGTCTCTCCAGGCCTCTCTGAAATCATCTTGCTGATTGTTTCTTATAGAAAAATAATATTCCATAACATTCATATACTATAACTTATTCAGCCATTCTCCAACTGAGGGGCATCTACTCAGTTTCCAGTTCCTTGCCACTACAAAAAGGGCTGCTACATTTTTGCACAGCATATTTTTATAGTGAAAAGTCTTTATGCCATTAAGGATTGAGTACTGTCCAGTTCTCACTCCTACCATTCCACACTTTCCCACTCCCTAGTTTATTAATTGGGAGTTGGTATGATGGAGAAAAGCAAAGTCACATACAGCTCTGAGATATTTTCTTTCTCTCCTAAAGTCTTCAAACTCTTCTATATCCTGCTTAATGCTTTTTCTATATTGATATAGCATTTCATGACTGCATACATTTCAATACTAAAGCCCTCCTCTGATGCATCATTGTGCTATGGAGATGACTTCTCAAAATCAATTCCTGCAAATTCTAGCAAGTCTTACCAATATACAAATAGATAGGAATGGGCAGATAGTATTCTAGAGATTTGTAACAAACCATCAAGAACAGGAGAGGTACAGATCTGGAGTAAAGCAGATGGTGACCTGATTTTCAAAAAAAGGGTGGGGGGAATGAAAGAAGAGCATGTACTGTGTAAACTAAAGATCAATGAATTTGATTTTTAACTATAAAATTCAAGAATGTATTAGTAAGGAAATGGTGAATGAACAATGGTGAGTGAAGGGGTGATCCCATAAATCCAGCAGGGTTTCATCAAGAATAGGTAGGGCAAGCTTAAACTCATTTCTGTTTTTTATAGGATTACTATATTGGTTGATTTTATTTTTTAATTTTGAATTTTAAAAATTCTGAGCTTAAGGAATAAAACAAGCATTTCTAGAACATAGTAAAATGGAGGGGTGAGAGAATGATTGAATATGAAACTTCAAATCTGTTATGTATAATTTGCCATTCCTTTCAATAAAGTTATCATGAAACTTTCTTTTTTACTCTTCTCCCTACCTTAGATATGACTAGTATTAAACACAAATATACGTGTATGTGTGTGTGTGTGTGTGTGTAAAGCTATTCCATATGTACTTCTATTTATCAGTTCTTTATTTGGAGGCAGATAGCTTTTTACTTCATAAATTCTTTATAGTTAATTTGGGTATTCACAATAAGTCAAAATTGAGTTATTCAAACTTGTTCTTTTTTTTTTTAAATTTCACAGCTTTTTATTTACAAGTTATATGCATGGGTAATTTTACAACATTGACAATTGCCAAACCTTTTGTTCCAATTTTTCCCCTCCTTCCCCCCACCCCCTCCCCTAGATGGCAGGATGACCCATAGATGTTAAATATATTAGAGTATAAATTAGATACACAATAAGTATACATGGCCAAACAGTTACTTTACTGTAAAGAATCGGACTCTGAAATAGTGTACAATTAGCCTGTGAAGGAAATCAAAAATGCAGGTGGGCATAAATATAGGGATTGGGAATTCAATGTAATGGTTCTTAGTCATCTCCCAGAGTTCTATCCCTGGGCGTAGCTGGTTCAGTTAATTCCTGCTCCATTGGAAATGATCTGGTTCATCTCATTGCTGAGGATGGCCAGGTGCATCAGAATTGATCATCATCTAGTATTGTTGTTGAAGTATATAATGATCTCCTGGTCCTGCTAATTTCACTCAGCATCAGTTCATGAAAGTCTCTCTAGGCCTTTCTGAAATCATCCTGCTGGTCATTTCTTACAGAACAATAATATTCCATAACATTCATATACCACAATTTACCCAACCATTCTCCATCTGATGGGCATCCACTCAGTTTCCAGTTTCTGGCCACTACAAAGAGGGCTGCCACAAACATTTTGGCACAAACAGGTCCCTTTCCCTTATTTAGTATCTCTTTGGGGTATAAGCCCAGTAGTAGCACTGCTTGGTCAAAGGGTATGCACAATTTGATAACTTTTTGAGCATAGTTCCAAATTGCTCTCCAGAATGGTTGGATGTATTCACAATTCCACCAACAATGTATTAGTGTCAAACTTGTTCTTAAAACAATATTCTTGTTACTCTATACAATGTCAGATTAGTAGTTTTTAGCAAAACATTGCCATATTTTACATATATTTCAATTGTGAATAGTGTGAATTCAAATAATGTGACCACTTCACTAGAACTGTGTGAACTGGAATAATTATGTCATTTCAGAGGAATTCATTATTTATACTAATTAAGAGCTAGCTGTGCCTTAGTGAGAAAGTGTGAACCAGGGCTATATGTGAGCTATGATGTATTTATTATTCCTTCATTTGCCTTATATGAGTACTCATGATGTAATTATTATCACTTTCATCTTATTGTTAAGTATAAACTTAGATTCTAAGGTGTAGTTAGGTTTATATAAATTGAACTGCATTAATTATGAGCAGGGGGAATGTATTCCCTTCCACAAAAAGATTAGCCTTATGAAGGAGAAACAAAGTTTCAAAGTAGATAGAGCACAGACTTCACTTGGATACACAAAACTCTAATGGGTCTAGTACCTTCTGAGGATAAAAAGCAAATACTTGAGAATTGCCAAATCCCTGGAAATATATAGAATTGACCTCCAACCTCTCTATAGAGAAGGCAAGTCTGAATTGATTCTTCCTGACTTCAAATCTGGCCTCAGACATTTACTAGGTGTATGACCCTAAGCAAGTCACTTAAATTTGTTCTTCAGTCTTTTCATCTGTAAAATGAACTGGAGAAGAAATAGCAAACCACTCCAATATCTTTGCTAAGAAAACTCCAAATAGGGTCATAAAGAGTAGAACCTGACTGAACAACAACAGTATCATTATACAGTTTGAGTGTAGAGACATGATGACGATCCTCTTTTATTCCCAAGATCTGTCAATAGGAGTGCAGGACCAAAAACGGAGAGTGGCAGTATTAGCTACAGGAATATGACAGATATATTGTGCAAACAAGTCAGAATAAAGCATAAATGACAAAAGGCTTAATTTTTCTAGAGGAATTTACATTTAAGAGAGAAACTTATTAACCAAAAATATCTGGTAAAATATATGTAGTATTTTAGAAGCAAGCTGTTGTACCTCAACACCATAACTCCAAAGAAAATAGATCAACTACTTGGTAGTTTACATCAGGAAATTTGGGACCCTATGCCATATGCCATTTTAGTATATGCCACAAATTTCTGACATTTCCTAGTTAAAATGATCGGAAACCACCTGGTTTGCAGATTACTTTTGAAAACTTTGGAGACATTTACTTAGGTGCTTTACAATGGAAAGCCAACAACAGAAAGGTGCAAAAAAAAAAAATAGGTTATAATAAAGGAACTTCAAAGATATAAGATAAAAGATGTCATCAGAGAAATGTTTTTGAGAAAAAGAAGGTTAAGGAAAAAAAGGGACTAAGCAACTTTTAATAATTTTTAATTGAAGCTTTATTTTTAAAACATATGTATAGTTGATTTTCAATATTCACCCTTGCAAAACTTTGTGTTCCAAAGTTTTTCCTCCCTCCCTTCCCCCAACCCTTCTCTTAGATGGCAAATAATCCAATTTATGTTAAACATGTGCAGTGCTTATATATATATATATATATATATATATTCCCACATTTATTATGCTGCACAAGAAAAGTCAAATCAAAAATGAAAAAAATGATAAAGAAAACAAAATGCAAGCAAACAACAACAAAAAATTGAAAATACTGTGGTGATCCACTCTCAGTTCCCACCTCTCTCTAGGCACAGATGGCTCTCTCCATCACAAGATCATTGGAACTAGCGTCTCATTGTTGAAAAGAGCCACATCCATCAGAATTGACCATTGTATAATCTTGTTGTCGCCATGTACAATGTTCTCTAGGTTCTACTCACTTTATTTAGCAACAGCACATGTAGGACTAAGCAAATATTAAATGCTTATTATGTGCTAAGCCCTTTTCAAGTATTATCTCATTTATAATTGGATAAAGTGGCCTGATTTGGTAACCTCCTTGTGTCAAGAAAAGCTGAGGAAGCCTTCAGGACATTGTAGCTTCTTTCATGAACATATTGGAGGCCATGGAAAAGTCACAGGACGGGCAGACATAGATGGAAGTGGAGGGAATACTACAAATCAAAGAGAACACAGATCTACTAGAATGTTTGAGATGGTGCATGGCTTGTGGAATAGGAATACAAATGTTGCAAAACTAACTCTCTGGATTAGCCACATTTATATCATGGACCTTTGTGCAGGAAAATTTCCTTTCTTTATCCTTTTCCTGGGATAGACTGGTGACTCTTTTATTTCTAGTAGTGATCCTGAGTACTTAGGGGAAAATGATGGTTACCTTCTAGAGGAAGCTTTCCCCAAATCCTCTTAATTCCAATGCCTTCCTCCTTTTAATTATTTCCTATTTATAACATTTTATAACTTCCTTTGTTTTTTTTTCTTTTTTTTTTAAATTTTATTTATTTATTTTTTTAATAGCCTTTTATTTACAGGATATATGCATGTGTAACTTTACAGCATTAACAATTGCCAAACCTCTTGTTCCAATTTTTCACCTCTTACCCCCCCACCCCCTCCCCTAGATGGCAGGATGACCAGTAGATTATAACTTCCTTTGAATTTACACTTGCTCCCGTGTTGTTTTCCTCATTAGATTGCAAGTTCCTTGAGGACAAGAATTGTTTTGCCTTTTTTTTTGGTATATCTGGAACTTACTACAGAGCCTAGCACATGGTATCAGTAAATATTGATTGATTGTTTGATTTTTCCCTTTTATTTTCTGGTACTTTCTGATTTTCACAGAAAAATCCAGCAAGAAGGGAAGGAGGGAGGGAATAGTTAGAAAAGTGGGGAGTGAAAGAAGAGGAGCACTTCTGAACCTCAAAACTCAGTAGGAAATGCTTGACAAATGGGAACCTATCCATCTGAGAGTTAAGGAAAAGAATGCTCATGGAAGAATTTATTCTAACTTTCTCAAGAAGAAGTAAAAATTAAGTACCTCTTTCGTTTTGCATTTCCCATCCCCAACTTAGGGAATATTTTTGTTTCAATATGGTTCTCTAGGGTTGGAAAATTATTATAATATCAGACTCTCTTCAAGTTCTAGAGAAATGGTTCAATGCCTTAATGAGGAGGGAAGACTGACAGAGAATATCTTCAGAAGACAGCCGTTCTGCTTTTGGGGATGAAGGCATCATTTCCTGGGAAAAGGATCAAACAAATTTGTGTAAAGGTAGATAAATAGTGTAGAATTCTACCCTGAGAAATTATACTGATCATCATGGGGTCAACACTGTCATTTGTTGCTGCTATTGCTATTAAATCATTTCCAATCCTTGATGAGCCCATTTGGAGTTTTTTTTGGGCAAAGATATTAGAGTAGTTTCTCATTTCTCTCTCTAGCTTATTTTACAGATAAGGAAACGGAGGCATACTAGGTTAAATGACTTATTTTCTACAATGGATTAAAGCAAATAAAGGTTAATTGTCTTGCCTAGGATCACATAGGTAGTAAACATCTGATATTGCGTTTGAACTCAGCTCTTCCTAACTCAAGCTTTGGCACTTAATCCACAGCTCCCCAAAACTGTGATAGGCAAAGGAATTCTCAGCTGACCAGTGCGAATTCTTTCCATGTTTCTGTGTTGTATAAGGCCATTCTATGTTAAATGTCTTGTTTTGCTGAATATTTGTAAAAGGAAATGATGCGATGCCCTCTTCCCACTGTGCTCAGGAAGGGATGAAATCTCATATAGCTTAGGGAGGGAGGTAGCTGGATGAGATGATCTTGGCTGACTTTTTAAGTCCTATAGTTCTGTGAACAGTCAGCATGTGTAGAAACTGATGTTACTGCTTATATGAATTCAAACTTTCCTTTTTTCTAATTTCACTTTTTTTCTTCTTGTGATATTCCTAAAGTAGAGGTCTGACCATGTCATTCTCCTGTTAAAAATTTTCAATGGCTCCCTTTTGCTTCTAGGATAAAATACAAATTCTATTTGGCATTTAACACAGTCTGGCTCCAGCCTACATATTACTCACCTTCAAATACTTTACATTCTAGAAAAAGCTGGCCCAGTTGCTATTCCTCATATAAAACCTTCCATCTCTTGTTCTTGAGCATTTACCAGGTTGGCCCCATTCCTGGAATGTACTCCTTTCTCACCTGGGCCTCTTAGAAGCCCTTGCCACCTTCAAAGCTCAGCCCTAATTCTACCTCCTACATAAAGCCTTTCTTAGCTAAAGCAGAGACTGTCTAAATTTTTTTATTTGTATCCCCCCAGAATTTAGCACAAAGTTCTTTACACATAGTAAATGCTAATTAAATGCTTTAGTCATTCATTTGTTTCCTGATCCTACACTTGCCCTTACCAATCACAAAAAAATTTCTTTATATTTTTTATTTCATGTTTTCTTATATTTGTATATATTATTTTCCCCACAAAAAGGGGAAAGGTGTCTCCAATGCCTGGCACAACTCTGACACATAATAGGTTTTTAGCAAATGGTAGTTGATTGATGAGTCAGAAAGGGCACAGACTTCAGTGGAAAGGAAGGAGAGTAAAGGAAATAAGCATTTATTAAGTACCTACTATGTTCCAGGCACTGTTCTAAGCACTTTACAAATATCTCATTTAATCCTCACAACAGTTCTCTGATCCTCATAACAATTCTCTGAGATTGGTACTGATATTATCCCCATTTTACAATTAGAGAAACTGAGGCACATCAATGCCACGGCTTGCCCAGACACTTGCCCAGATTGGAACCCAGGTTTTACTGACACCAGGTTCAGTGCACTTATCAGCTGCACATCTAGCTACCAGATCTCTTTAAGGAGTCTCATTTGCTATAGATCTATGCTCAGCAGTTAGACAGTCACCCATTTGTGC